>NW_017208179.1:0-4056 GCF_001704415.2 Capra hircus | reverse complement strand
CCTCGAAGGAAAGCCCCTGATCCCTTGATCCACGCGAAGAGAAGCGCGACACTGCTGCTACAGCGCGGGAGAAAAGCGCACGTGCATGCCCCCACTCAAGTCGAGGACTCACTCTCCTGGGGAAGACTCCAGAAATACCCCAAGAACCATGTCAGCACTGGAGAGGAATCCTCAGATTCCGGCACCGACTCCACACAAGGTGTTAGGCCCCGGCATCAACGGGAGAGGAATCCGAGAGGCCCCCCGAGCAACTCGCATGGGGACTGGCCTCCTGAGGCCACCAGAGCGGGTCCCTGAGGTCCCCGTCATAAGTCGAGAGCACCTGCCGCAACTCGAGAAAATCCAGGAGGTTCTCCCCTCCAGGCGAGATAAGGCCCATTTCCGCTGAGGCGTCTGGAGGCTAATCACATCTAACATCTGGAACTTCCAAAGGGTCCTTCAAACCCTTGCTGCAACTCAAGAAGTTCCACGACATATCCGTCTCCACTTGAGAGGAAGCTCGAGAGTCCCGGCCACATCCAGAGGAGCCCCGTTTCCATCTCCTAGTTCGAGAGGAGGGATCCTTTCCCTGCGTGGTCAGGAAAGAATTCCCGGCGTTCCCGTCGCATCTTAAGAGGAGGCGCTCTACACAGGTAAGGCGAGAGGAACTCCAGGGTCGTGCCACCATTCCGAGAGTCAACCAGATGTCTCCGTCCATTCCAGGGAAACCTGTTTTCCCTGCACTGCCTCGACTTTCAAGCCGAGGATCGACTCATACCACGTTGGCACGTGGGACAGCCCTGTGGTAAAGCCTCGTGGGAAAGCCTGGTGGGAAAGCCTAGAGGGAAAGACACAGATCCCTTGATCCACGTGAAGGGAAGCGCGACACTGCTGCTACAGCTCAGAAGGAAAGCGCAGGTTCATGCCCCCACTCGAGACGAGGACTGTCTCCCCTGGGGAGACTCCAGAAGTACCCCAAGATCCATGTCACCACTGGAGATGAATCCTCAGGTTCCGGCACTCACTCCACACAAGATCTTAGGCCCCGGCATCGACGGGAGAGGAATCCCGAGTGGCCCACGAGCAGTTCGCATGGGGACTGGCCTTTCCTGAGGCCACCAGAGGGTGTCCCTGAGGTCCCCATCGTAAGTCGAGAGCACCTGCCGCAACTCGGGAAAATCCAGGAGGTTCTCCCCTCCAGGCGAGATGAGGCCCATTTGCGCTGAGGCGTCTCCAAACTAATCACACCTAAACTCTTGGCTTCCAAAGGGTCCTTCACTCCTTTGCTGGCAACTCAAGAAGTTCCCCGACTTACCCGTCTCCACTCGAGAGGAAGCACGAGAGTCCCGCCCAAATCCAGAAGAGCCCGGTTTCCGCCTCCTAGCTTGAGAGGAGGGATCCATTCCCTGCGTGTTCGGGAAAGTATTCCCGGCGTTCCCGTCGCATCTCAAGAGGAGGCGCTCTCCACAGGAAAGGCGAGAGGAACTCCAGGGTCGTGCCACCATTCCCAGAGTCCCCCAGATGTCTCAGTCCATTCTAGGGAAACCTGTTTTCCCTGCACTGCCTCGACTTTCAAGACGAGGATCGACTCACACCACGGTGGCACGTGGGACAGCCCTGTGGGAAAGCCTCGTGGGAAAGACTCGTGGGAAAGCAACGAGGGTAAGCCACAGATCCCTTGATCCAAGCGAAGGGAAGCGTGACACTGCTGCTACGGCTCGAGAGGAAAACGCACGTGCATGCCCGCACTCGAGACGAGGACTGACTCCCCTGGGGAGACTCAGAAGTACCCAAGATCCAAGTCAACACGGGAGAGGAATCCTCAGGTTCCGGCACCGACTCCACACAAGGTCTTAGGCCCCGGCATCGACGGGAGAGGAATCCCGAGAGGCCCCCGAGCAACTCGCATGGGGACTGTCCTTTCCTGAGGACACCAGAGCGGATCCCTGAGGTCCCGTCGTAAGACGAGAGCACCTGCCGCAACTCGAGAAAATCCAGGAGTTTCTCCCCTCCAGGCGAGATGAGGCCCATTTCCGCTGAGGCCTCTCGAGGCTAATCACATCTAACATCGGGAACTTCCAAAGGGTCCTTCACACCCTTGCTGCAACTGAAGAAGTTTCCCGACTTCCCCGGCTACACTCGAAAGGAAGCACGAGAGTCCCGGCCCACCTCCAGAGGAGACCCGTTTCTGCCTCCTAGCTCGAGAGGAGGGATCCTTCCCCTGCGTGGTCGGGAAAGAATTCCCGGCGTTCCCGTCGCATCTCAAGAGGAGGCGCTCTCCACAGGAAAGGCGAGAGGAACTCCAGGGTCGTGCCACCATTCCCAGAGTCACCGAGATGTCTCAGTCCATTCCAGGGTAAACTGTTTTCCCTGCACTGCCTCGACTTTCAAGCCAAGGATCGACTCACACCACGGTGGCACGTGGGACAGCCTTGTTGGAAAACCTCGTGGGAAAGCCTCGTAGGAAAGCCTCGAGGGAAAGCTACAGATCCCTTGATCCACGCGACGGGAAGCGCGACCCTGCTGCTACAGCTCGGAAGGAAAGTGGACGTGCATGCCCCCACTCGAGACGAGGACTGACTCCCCTGGGGAGACTCCAGAAGTACCCAAGATCCATGTCAGCACTGGAGAGGAATCCTCAGGTTTGGCCCCGACTCCACACAAGGTCTTAGGCCCCGACATCGACGGAGAGGAATCCCGAGAGGCCCCCGAGCAACTCTCATGGGGACTGGCCTTTCCTGAGGCCACCAGAGCGGGTCCCTGAGGTCCCCGTCGTAAGTCGAGAGCACCTGCCGCAACTCGAGAAAATGCAGGAGGTTCTCCCCTCCAGGCGAGATGAGGCCCTTTCCGATGAGCGTCTCGAGGCTAATCACACCTAACACCTGGCACTTCCAAAGGGTCCTTCACACCCTTGCTGCAACTCAAGAAGTTCCCCGACATACGCATCTCCACTCGAGAGGAAGCACTAGAGTCCCGCCCATATTCAGAGGAGCCCCCTTTCCACCTCATAGCTCGAGAGTAGGGATCCTTTCCCTGCGTGGTCGGGAAAGAATTCCCGTGTTTTCCGAGGCATCTCAAGAGTAGGCGCTCTCCACAGGAAAGGCGAGAGGAACTCCAGGGTCGTGCCACCATTCCCAGAGTCCCCCAGATATCTCACTCCATTCCAGGGAAACCTGTTTTCCCTGCACTGCCTCGACTTTTAAGGCGAGGATCGACTCACACAAAGGTAGCACGTGGTACAGCACTGTGGGAAAGCCTCATGGAAAGCCTCCTGGGAAAGCCTCGAGGGAAAGACACAGATCCCTGATGCACGCGAAGGGAAGCGTGACACTGCTGCTACAGCACGGGAGGAAAGCGCACGTTCATGCCCCCACTAGAGAAGAGGACTGACTCACCTGGGGAGACTCCAGAAGTTCCTCAAGATCCATGTCAGCACTGGAGAGGAATCCTCAGGTTCCGGCACCGACTCCACAAAAAGGTCTTAGGCCCCGGCATCGACGGGAGAGGAATCCCGAGAGGCCCCGGAGCAACTCGCAAGGGGACTGGCCTTTCCTGAGGCCACAGAACGGAATCCCTGATGTCCCGTCGTAAGACGAGAGCACCTGCCGCAACTCGAGAAAATCCAGGAGTTTCTCCCCTCCAGGCGAGATGAGGCCCATTTCCGCTGAGGCTCTCGAGGCTAATCACATCTAACATCGGGAACTTCCAAAGGGTCCTTCACACACCCTTGCTGCAACTGAAGAAGTTCCCCGACATACCCGTCTCCACTCGAGAGGAAGCACGAGAGTCCCGCCCACATCTTGAGGATCCCCGTTTCCGCCTCATAGCTCGAGAGAGGGATCCTTTCCCTGCGTGGTCGGGAAAGAATTCCCGCGTTCCGTCGCATCTCAAGTGGAGGCACTCTCCACAGGAAAGGCGAGAGGAAACTCCAGGGTCGTGCCACCATTCCCAGAGTCCCCCAGATGTCTCAGTCCATTCCAGGGAAACCTGTTTCCCTGCTCTGCCCCGACTCTCTAGCCGAGGATTGACTCACACCACGGTGGCACGTGGGACAGGCCCGTGGGAAAGCCTCGTGGG
>NW_017208178.1:0-4056 GCF_001704415.2 Capra hircus | reverse complement strand
CCACGAGGCTTTCCTCGAGGCTTTTCCACAGGGCTGTCCACGTGCCACCGTGGTGTGAGTCGATCCTCGGCTTGAAAGTCGCATGCAGTGCAGGGAAAACAGGTTTCCTGGAATGGACGGAGACATCTGGGGACTCTGGAATGGTGGCAGGACCCTGGAGTTCCTCTCGCCTTGCCTGTGGAGAGCGCTTCCTCTTTGATGGACGGAAACGCGGGGATTCTTTCCGAGCACGCAGGGAAAGGATCCCTCCTCTCGAGCTAGGAGGCAGAAATGGGGCTACTGTGGATGTGGGTGGACTCTCGTGCTTCATCTCGAGTGGACACGGGTATGTCGGGGAACTTCTTGAGTTGCAGCAAGGGTGTGAAGGACCCTTGGAATTTCCAGATGTTAGGTATGATTAGCCTCGAGACGCTCAGCGGAAATGGGACTCATCTCGCCGGGAGGGAGAACCTCCTGGATTTTCTCGAGTTGCGGCAGGTGCTCTCGACTTACGACGGGACTCAGGGACCCGCTCTGGTGGCCTCAGGAAAGGCCAGTCCCCATGCGAGTTGCTCGGGGGCCTCTGGATTCTTCTCCCTCGATGCCGGGGCCTAAGATCTTGTGTGGAGTCGGTGCCGGAACCTGAGGATTCCTCTCCAGTGCTGACATGGATCTTGGGGTACTTCTGGAGTCTCCCAAGGGGGGAGTCAGTCCTCGTTTCGAGTGGGGGTATTCACGTGAGCTTTCCTCCCGAGCTGTAGCAGCAGTGTCGCGCTTCATTCGCCCTGGATCAAGGTATCTGTGGATTTCCTCTAGGCTTTCCACGAGGCTTTCCCACGAGTATTTCCCACAGGGCTGCCCTACGTGCCACCGTGGTGTGAGTCGATCCTCGGCTTGAAATTCGAGGCAGTGCAGGGAAACAGGTTCCCTGGAATGGACTGAGATATCTAGGGACTCTGGGAATGGTGGCACGACCCTGGAGTTCCTTCGCCTTCCTGTGGAGAGCGCCTCCTCTTCAGATGCGACGGGAACACCAGGAAATTTTTCCGAGCACGCAGGGAAAGGATCCCTCCTCTCGAGCTAGGAGGTGGAAACGGGGCTCCTCTGGATGTGGTCGGACTCTCGTGCTTCCTCTCGAGTGAGATGGGTATGTCGGGGAACTTCTTGAGTTGCAGCAAGGGTGTGAAGGACCCTTTGGAAGTTCCAGAGTTTAGGTGTGATTAGACTCTAGTTGCCTCAGCAGAAATAGTCCTCATCGAGCCTGGAGGGGAAAACCTCCTGGATTTCTCGAGTTGCGGCAGGTGCTCTCGACTTACGATGGGGACTTCAGGGACCCGCTCTCGTGGCCTCAGGAAAGGCCAGTCCCCATGCGAGTTGCTCGAGGGCCTCTCGGGATTCTTCCCGTCCATGCTGGAGCCTAAGACCTTCTGTGGACTCAGTGCCGGAACCTGAGGATTTCTCTCCAGTGCAGACATGGATCTTAGGGTACTTCTGGAGTCTCCCCAGGGCAGTCAGTCCTCGTCTCGAGTCGGGGCATGCACGTGCGCTTTCCTCCCGAGCTGTAGCAGCAGTGTCGCGCTTCCCTTCGCGTGGATCAAGGGATCTGTGTCTTTCCCTCAAGACTTCCCCACGAGGCTTTCCCACAGGGCTGTCCACGTGCCACCGTGGTGTGATTCGATCCTCGGCTTGAAAGTCGACGCAGTGCAGGGAAAACAGGTTTCCCTGGAATGGACTGAGACATCCAGAGGATTCTGGAATGGTGGCTCGACCGTGGAGTTCCTCTCGCCTTTCCTGTGGAGCCCGCCTCCTCTTGAGATGTGATGGGAACACCGGGAATTCTATCCCGACCACGGAGGGAAAGGATCCCTGCTCTCGAGCTAGGAGGCGGAAACGGGCTCCTCTGGATGTGGCAGGACTCTCGTGCTTCCTCTCGGGTGGAGACGGGTATGTCGGGGTACTTCTTGAGTTGCAGTAAGGGTGTGAAGGACTCTTTGGAAGTTCCAGAGGTAAGGTGTGATTAGCCTCGAGATACCTCAGCGGTAATGGGAATCAGCTCGCCTGGAAGGGAGAACCTCCTGGATTTTCTCGAGTTGCAGCAGGTGCTCTCGACTTACGACAGGGACAGCAGGGACCCACTGTGGTGGCCTCAGGAAAGATCAGTCCCCATGCAAGTTGTTCTGGGGCCTCTCGGATTCCTCTCACGTCGATGCAGGGGCCTAAGACCTTGTGTGGAGTCGGTGCTGGAACCTGAGGATTCCTCTCCAGTGCTGACATGGATCTTGGGGTACTTCTGGAGTCTCCCAAGGGAGTCAGTCCTCGTTTCGAGTGGGGGTATTCACGTGAGCTTTCCTCCCGAGCTGTAGCAGCAGTGTCGCGCTTCCATTCGCCTGGATCAAGGTATCTGTGGATTTCCCTCTAGGCTTTCCCACGAGGCTTTCCCACGAGTATTTCCCACAGGGCTGTCCTACGTGCCACCGTGGTGTGAGTCGATCCTCGGCTTGAAATTCGAGGCAGTGCAGGGAAAACAGGTTTCCCTGGAATGGACTGAGATATCTAGGGGACTCTGGAATGGTGGCACGACCCTGGAGTTCCCTTCGCCTTTCCTGTGGAGAGCGCCTCCTCTTCAGATGCGACGGAACACCAGGAAATTTTTCCCGAGCACGCAGGGAAAGGATCCCTCCTCTCGAGCTAGGAGGTGGAAACGGGGCCTCCTCTGGATGTGGTCGGGACTCTCGTGCTTCCTCTCTGGAGATGGGTATGTCGGGAACTTCTTGAGTTGCAGCAAGGTGTGAAGGACCCCTTGGAAGTTCCAGAGTTTAGGGTGATTAGACTCTAGTTGCCTCAGCGGAAATAGTCCTCATCGAGCCTGGAGGGGAAAACCTCCTGGATTTTCTCGAGTTGCGGCAGGTGCTCTCGACTTATGATGGGGACTTCAGGGACCCGCTCTCGTGGCCTCAGGAAAGGCCAGTCCCCATGCGAGTTGCTCGAGGGCCTCTCGGGATTCTTCTCCCGTCCATGCTGGAGCCTAAGACCTTCTGGACTCAGTGCCGGAACTTGAGCATTTCTCTCCAGTGCAGACATGGATCTTAGGGTACTTCTGGAGTCTCCCCAGGGCAGTCAGTCCTCGTCTCGAGTCGGGGCATGCACGTGCGCTTTCCTCCCGAGCTGTAGCAGCAGTGTCGCGCTTCCCTTCGCGTGGATCAAGGATCTGTGTCTTTCCCTCAAGACTTCCCCACGAGGCTTTCCCACAGGCTGTCCCACGTGCCACCGTGGTGTGATTCGATCCTCGGCTTGAAAGTCTACGCAGTGCAGGGAAAACAGGTTTCCCTGGAATGGACTGAGACATCCAGAGGATTCTGGGAATGGTGGCTCGACCGTGGAGTTCCTCTCGCCTTTCCTGTGGAGCCCTCCTCCTCTTGAGATGTGATGGGAACACCGGGAATTCTATCCCGACCACGGAGGGAAAGGATCCCTGCTCTCGAGCTAGGAGGCGGAAACGGGGCTCCTCTGGATGTGGGCAGGACTCTCGTGCTTCCTCTCGGGTGGAGACGGGTATGTCGGGGTACTTCTTGAGTTGCAGTAAGGGTGTGAAGGACTCTTTGGAAGTTCCAGAGGTAAGGTGTGATTAGCCTCGAGATACCTCAGCGGTAATGGGAATCAGCTCGCCTGGAAGGAGAACCTCCTGGATTTTCTCGAGTTGCAGCAGGTGCTCTCGACTTACGACAGGGACAGCAGGGACCCACTGTGGTGGCCTCAGGAAAGATCAGTCCCCATGCAAGTTGTTCTGGGGCCTCTCGGGATTCCTCTCACGTCGATGCAGGGGCCTAAGACCTGTGTGGAGTCGGTGCTGGAACCTGAGGATTCCTCTCCAGTGCTGACATGGATCTTGGGTACTTCTGGAGTCTCCCCAGGGGTGTCAGTCCTCGTCTCGAGTGGGGCCATGCACGTGCGCTTTCCTCCCGAGCTGTAGCCAGCAGTGTCACACTTCCCTTCGCGTGGATCAAGGGATCTGTGGATTTCCCTCGAGGCTTTTCCCACGAGGCTTTCCCACAGGGCTGCCCCACGTGCCACTGTGCT
>NW_017208177.1:0-4056 GCF_001704415.2 Capra hircus | reverse complement strand
ACGGTGGCACGTGGGGACAGCCCTGTGGGAAAGCCTCGTGGAAAGCTGCTGGCGAAAACCTGGAGTTAAAGCCACAGATTTCTTCATCCCGGAAGGGAAGCATGACACTGCTGCTACAGCTCGGGAGGAAAGTGCACGTGAATGACCTAAGTCGAGACGAGGACTGAATCCCCGGTGGAGGCTCCAGAGTACCCCAAGATCCATGTCAGCACTGGAGAGGAATCCTCAAGTTCCGGCACCGACTCCACACAAGGTGTTAGGCCCGGCATCGACGGGAGAGGAATCCGGAGAGGCCCCGAGCAATTCGCATGGGGACTGGCCTTTCCTGAGGCCACCAGAGCGGGTCCCTGAGGTCCCCGTCGTAAGTCGAGAGCACCGCCCAACACGAGAAAATCCAGGAGGTTCTCCCCTCCAGGAGAGATGAGGCCCATTTCCGCTGAGGATCTCGAGGCGAAACACACCTAACGTCGAGAACTTCCAAAGGGTCCTTCACAACCCTTGCTTCAACTCAAGAAGTTCCCCGAAATACCGTCTCAACTCGAGAGGAAGCACAAGAGTCCGCCCACATACAGAGGAGCCCCGTTTCCATCTCCTAGCTCGATAGGAGGGATCCTTTTCCTGCGTGCTCCTGAAAGAATTCCAGGCGTTCCCGTCGCATCTCAAGAGCAGGCGCTCTCCACAGGAAAGGCGAGAGGAACTCCAGGGTCGTGCCACCATTCCAGAGTCCCCCAGATGTCTCAGTCCATTCCAGGGAAACCAGTTTTCCCTGCACTGCCTCGACTTTCAAGCCGAGGATCGACTCACACCACGGTGGCACGTGGGACAGCCCTGTGGGAAAGCCTCGTGGGAAAGCCTGCTGCGAAAACCTGGAGTTAAAGCCACAGATTTCTTCATCCACGCGAAGGGAAGCATGACACTGCTGCTACAGCTCGGGAGGAAAGTGCACGTGAATGACCTAAGTCGAGACGAGGACTGAATCCCCGGTGGAGGCTCCAGAAGTACCCCAAGATCCATGTCAGCACTGGAGAGGAATCCTCAGTTCCGGCACCGACTCCACACAAGGTGTTAGGCCCCGGCATCGACGGGAGAGGAATCCGGAGAGGCCCCGAGCAATTCGCATGGGGACTGGCCTTTCCTGAGGCCACCAGAGCGGGTCCCTGAGGTCCCCGTCGTAAGTCGAGAGCACCGGCCCCAACACGAGAAAATCCAGGAGGTTCTCCCCTCCAGGAGAGATGAGGCCCATTTCCGCTGAGGATCTCGAGGCGAAACACACCTAACGTCGAGAACTTCCAAAGGGTCCTTCACACCCTTGCTTCAACTCAAGAAGTTCCCCGAAATACCCGTCTCAACTCGAGAGGAAGCACGAGAGTCTCGACCACATCCAAGGAGCCCCGATTCCGCCTCGTAGCTCGAGAGGAGGGATACTTTCCCTGTGTGGTCAGGAAAGAATTCCCGTCATTCCCGTCGCATCTCAAGAGGAGGCGATATCCACAGGAAAAGCGAGAGGAACTTCACGGTCGTGCCACCATTCCCAGAGTCCCCCAGGTGTCTCAGTCCATTCCAGGGAAACCTGTTTTCCCTTCACTGCCTCGACTTTCAAGCCGAGGATCGACTCACACCACGGTGGCACTTGAAACAGCCCTGTGGGAAAGCCTCGTGGGAAAGCCTCGAGGGAAAGCCACAGATTCCTTGAACCATGCGAAGAGAAGCGTGACACTGCTGCTACAGCTCGGGAGGAAAGCGTACGTGCAGGCGCCCACTCGGACGAGGACACACTCCCCTGGGGAGACTCCAGAAGTACCCCAGATCCATGTCAGCACTGGAGAGGAATCCTCAGGTTCCGGCACCGACTCCACACAAGGTCTTAGGCTCCGGTATCGAAGGAGAGGAATCCCGAGAGGCCCCCGAGCAACTCGCATGTTTACTGGCCTTTCCTGAGGCCACCAGAGCGGGTCCCTGTGTTCCCCGTCCTAAGTCCAGAGCACCTGCCGCAACTTGAGAAAATCCAGGAGGTTCTCCGTTCCAGGCGAGATGAGGCCCATTTCCGCTGAGCTGTTTCAAGGCTAATCACACCTAACCTCTGGAACTTACAAAGGGTCCTTCACACCCTTCCTGCAACTCAAGAAGTTCCCGGACATACCCGTCTCCACTCGAGAGGAAGCACGAGCGTCCCGCCCACATCCAGAGGAGCCCAGTTACCGCCTCCTAGCTCGAGAGGAGGGATCCTTTCCCTGCAGGGTCGGGAAAGAATTCCTGGCGTTCCCGTGGCATCTCAAGAGGCAGCGCTCTCCACATGAAAGGCGAGAGGAACAAGGGTCGTGGCACACATTCCAGAGTCCCCCAGATGTCTCAGTCCATTCCAGGGAAACCAGTTTTCCCTGCACTGCCTGGACGTTCAAGCCGAGGATCGACTCACACCACGGTGGCACGTGGGACAGCCATGTGGGAAAACCTTGTGGGAAAGCCTCGTGGAAAGCCTCGAGGGAAAACCTCGAGGGAAAGCCACAGATCCCTTGATCCACGCGAAGGGAAGCGTGACAGTGCTGCTACAGCTCGGGAGGAAAGCGCACGTGCACGCCCACTCGAGACGAGGACTGACTCCCCTGGGGAGACTCCAGAAGTACCCCAGGATCCATGTCAGCACTGGAGAGGAATCCTCAGGTTCCGGCACCGACTCCACACAAGGTCTTAGGCCCCGGCATCGACTGGAGAGGAATCTGAGAGGCCCCGAAATTCGAAAGGGGACTGGCCTTTCCTGAGGCCACCAGAGCGGGTCTCGGCGGGAACTCGCCAGTGAGAAGGGTATGTCGGGAAACTTCTTGAGTTGCAGCAAGGGTGTGAGGACCCTTTGGAAGTTCCAGAGATTAGTGTGATTACTAGGCCTCAGCGGAAATGGCCCTCATCTCGCTGGAGGGGAGAACCTCCTGGATTTTCTCGAGTTGCGGCAGGTGCTCTCGACTTACGATGGGGACTCAGGGACCGCTCTGGTGCCTCAGGAAAGGCCAGTCCCATGCGAGTTGCTCTGGGCCTCTCGGATTTCCTCTCCCGTCGATGCGGGGCCTAAGACCTTGTGTGGAGTCGGTGCCGGAACCTGAGGATTCCTCTCCAGTGCTGACATGGATCTTGGGGTACTTCTGGAGTCTCCCCAGGGGAGTCAGTCCTCGTCTCGAGTGGGCCATGCACGTGCGCTTTCCTCCCGAGCTTTAGCAGCAGTGTCACGCTTCCCTTCGCGTGGATCAAGGGATCTGTGGTTTCCCTCGAGGCTTTCCCACGAGGCTTTCCCACAGGGCTGCCCCACGTGCCACCGTGGTGTGAGTCGATCCTCGGCTTGAAAGTCGAGGCAGTGCAGGGAAACAGGTTTCCCTGGAATGGACTGAGACATCTGGGGGACTCTGGGAATGGTGGCACGACCCTGGAGTTCCTCTCGCCTTTCCTGTGGAGAGCGCCTCCTCTTGAGATGCGACGGAACGCCGGGAATTCTTTCCCGACCACGCAGGGAAAGGATCCCTCCTCTCGAGCTAGGAGCGGAAACGGGGCTCCTCTTGATGTGGGCGAAACTCTTGTGCTTCCTCTCGAGTGGAGACACGTATGTCGGGGAACTTCTTGAGTTGCCGCAAGGGTGAAGGACCCTTTGAAGTTCCAAGAGTTAGGTGTGATTAGCCTCGAGACGCCTCAGCGGAAATGGATATCGCCTGGAGGGGAACCTCCTGGATTTTCTCGAGTTGCGGCAGGTGCTCTCGACTTACGACGGGGACCTCAGGGACCCGCTCTGGTGGCCCAGGAAAGGCCAGTCCCCAGCGAGTTGCTCGGGGCCTCTCGGATTCCTCTCCGTCGATGCTGGGGCCTAAGACTTGTGTGGAGTCGTGCCGGAACTGAGGATTCCTCTCCAGTGCTGACATGGATCTTGGGGTACTTCTGGAGTCTCCCAGGGGAGTCAGTCTGGGGCATGCACGTGCGCTTTCCTCCCGAGCTGTAGCAGCAGTGTCACGCTTCCCTCGCGTGGATCAAATTCTGTGGCTTTCCCTCGAGGCTTTCCCACGAGGCTTTCCCACGTGC
>NW_017208176.1:0-4056 GCF_001704415.2 Capra hircus | reverse complement strand
CTCCCCTCCAGGCGAGATGAGGCCCATTCCGCTGAGGCGTCTCGAGTCTTATCACACCTAATCTCTGGAACTTCCAAGGGTCCTTCACACACACTTGCTGCAATTCAAGAAGATCCCCGACATATACCCGTCTCCACCTCGAGAGAGGAAGCACGAGAGTCCGACGACACATCCAGAGGAGCCCCGTTTCCGCCTCCTAGCTCGAGAGGGAGGGGATCCTTTCCCTGCGTGGTCGGGAAAGAATTCCCGGCGTTCCCGTTGTATCTCAAGAGGAGGCGCTGTCCACAGGAAAGGCAAGAGGAACTCCAGGGTCGTGCCACCGTTCCCAGAGTCCCCTGGATGTCTCAGTCCATTCCAGGGAACCTGTTTTCCCTCCACTGCCTCGACTTTCAAGCCGAGGATCGACTCACACCACGGTGGCAGTGGGACAGCCCTGTGGGAAAGCCTCGTGGGAAGCCTCGTGGGAAAGCTCGAGGGAAAGCCAAAGATCCGTTGATCCACGCGAAGGGAAGCGTGACACTGGCTGCTACAGCTCGGGAGGAAAGCGCACGTGCATGCCCCCACTCGAGACGAGGACTGAACTCCCCTGGGGAGACTCCAGAAGTCCCCCAAATCCATGTCAGCACTGGAGAGGCATCCTCAAGTTCCGGCACCGACTCCACACAAGATCTTAGGCCCGGCATCGATGGAGAGGAATCCCGAGAGCCCCCGAGCAAATCGCATGGAGACTGGCCTTTCTAAGGCCACAGAGCGGGTCCCTGAGGTCCCCGTCGTAAGTCGAGAGCACCTGCCGCAACTCGAGAAAATCCAGGAGGTTCTCCCCTCCAGGCGAGATGAGGCCCATTTCTGCTGATGCGTCTCGAGGCTAATCACATCTAACAACTGGAACTTCCAAAGGGTCCTCACACCCTGGCTGCAACTCAAGAAGTTCCCCGACATACCCGTCGCCACTCGAGGGGAAACACGAGAGTCCGCCCACATCCAGAGGAGCCCCGTTTCCGCCTCCTAGCTCGAGAGGAGGGATCCTTTCCCTGCCTGGTCGGGAAAGAATTCCGGCGTTCCTGTGGCATCTCAAGAGGAGGCGCTCCCACAGGAAAGGCGAGAGGAACTCCAGGGTCGTGCCACCATTCCCTGAGTCCCCTGGATGTCTCAGTCCATTCCAGGGAAAACCTGTTTTCCCTGCACTGCCTCGACTTTCAAGCCCAGGATCGACTCACATCACGGTGGCACGTGGAGCCCTGTGGGAAAGCCTCGTGGGAAAGCCTCGTGGGAGAGCCTCGAGGGAAAGACACAGATCCCTTGATCAAAGCGAAGGGAAGCGTAACACTGCTGCTACAGCTCGAAAGGAAAGCGCACGTGCATGCCCCACTCGAGACGAGGACTGACTGCCCTGGGAGACTCCAAAAGTCCCCCAAGATCCATGTCTGCACTGGAGAGGAATCCTCAGGTTCCGGAACTGAATCCAGACAAGGTCTCAGGCCCCAGCATCGACTGGAGAGGAATCCTGAGAGGCCCCGAGCAACTTGCATGGGAACTGGCCTTTCCTGAGGCCAGCAGAGCGGGTCCCTGAGGTCCCGTCGTAAATCGAGAGCACCTGCAGCAACTCGAGAAAATCCAGGAGTTCTCCCCTCCAGGCGAGATGAGGCCCATTTCCGCTGAGGCGTCTCGAGGCTATTCGCACTTAACCTCTGGAAGGTCCAAAGGGTCCTTCACACCCTTGCTGCAACTCAAGAAGTTCCCCGACATACCCGTCTTCACTTGAGAGGAAGCACGAGAGTCCCGCCCACATCCAGAGGAGCCCTGTTTCCCCTGCTAGCTCGAGAGAAGTGATCCTTCCCCTGAGTGTACCAGAAAGAATTCCCAGCATTCCCGTCGCATCTCAAGAGGAGGCGCTCTCCACAGGAAAGGCGAGAGGAACTCCAGGGTCGTGCCACATTCACAGAGTTCCCCAGATGTCTCACTCCATTCCAGGGAAAACTGTTTTCCTGCACTGCCTCGACTTTCAAGCCGAAGATCGACTCACACCATGGTGGCACATGGGACAGCCCTGTGGGAAAGCCTCGTGGGAAAGCCTCGAGGGAAAGCCCCTGATCCCTTGATCCACGCGAAGGGAATAGCGACACTGCTGCTACAGCTCGGAGAAAAGTCACGTGCATGCCCCCACTCGATACGAGGACTGACTCCAACGGGGCGACTTCAGAAGTACCCCAGGATCCATGTCAGCACTGGAGAGGAATCCTCAGGTTCCGGCACCGACTCCACACAAGGTCTTAGGCCCGGCATCGACGTGAGAGGAATCCCGAGAGGACCCGAGAGAAACTCGCATGGGACTGGCCTTTCCTGAGGCCACCAGAGCGGGTCCCTGAGGTCCCTGTCTTAAGTCGAGCGCACCTGCCGCAACTCGAGAAAATCCAAGAGGTTCTCCCCTCCAGGCGAGATGAGGCCCATTTCCGCTGATGCGTCTCGAGGCTAATCACATCTAACAACTGGAACTTCCAAAGGGTCCTTCACACCCTTGCTGCAACTCAAGAAGCTCCCGGCATACCCCGTCTCCACTCGAGGGGAATCACGAGAGTCCGCCCACATCCAGAGGAGCCCCCGTTTCCGCCTCCTAGCTCGAGAGGAGGGATCCTTTCCCTGCGTGGTCGGGAAAGAATTCCAGCGTTCCTGTGGCATCTCAAGAGGAGGCGCTCTCCACAGGAAAGGCGAGAGGAACTCCAGGGTCGTGCCACCATTCCCTGAGTACCCCAGATGTCTCAGTCCATTCCAGGGAAACCTGTTTTCCCTGCACTGCCTCGACTTTCAAGCCCAGGATCGACTCACACCACGGTGGTACGTGGGACAGCCCTGTGGGAAAGCCTCGTGGGAAAGTCTCGTGGTAGAGCCTCGAGGGATAGACACAGATCCCTTGATCCACGCGAAGGGAATCGTGGCACTGCGGCTACACAGCTCGGAAGGAAAGCGCACGTGCATGCCCCCACTCGAGACGAGGACTGACTCCCCTGGGGAGACTCCAGAAGTCCCCCAAGATCCATGTCAGCACTGGAGAGGAATCCTCAGGTTTCCGGCACCGACTCCACACAAGGTCTTAGGCCCCGGCATTGACGGGAGAGGAATCCCGAGTCGCCCCCGAGCAACTCGCATGGGGACTGGCCTTTCCATGGGCCACCAGAGCGGCTCCCTGACATCCCTGTCGTAAGTCGAGAGCAGCTGCCGCCACTCGAGAAAATCCAGGAGGTTCTCCCCTCCTGCCGAGATGACACACATTTCCGCTGAGGGGTCTCCAGGCTAATCACACCTAACCTCTGGAATTTCCAAAGGGTCCTTCACACCCTTGCTGCAACTCAAGAATTTCCCGACATACCCGTCTCCACTCGAGAGGAAGCACGAGAGTCCCGCCCACATCCAGAGGAGCCCCGTTTCCGCCTCCTAGCTCGAGAGGAGGGATCCTTTCCCTGCGTGGTCGGGAAAGACTTCCCGGCGTTCCCGTCGCATCTCAAGAGGAGGCTCTCTCCACACTAAAAGGCGAGAGGAACTCCAGGGTCGTGCCACCATTCCCAGAGTCCCCCAGATGTCTCAGTCCATTCCAGGGGAAAACCTGCTTTCCCTGCACTGCCTCGACTTTAAAGCCCAGGATCGACTCACACCACGGTGGCACGTGGAACAGCCCTGTGGGAAAGCCTCGTGGGAAAGCCTCTAGGGAAACCTCGTGGGAAAGCCTCGAGGGAAAGCCACAGATCAATTGATCCACGTGAAGGGAAGCGTGACACTGCTGCTACAGCTCGGGAGGAAAGTGCACGTGCAAGCTCCCACTCGAGACGAGGACTGACTCCCCTGGGGAGACTCAGAAGTACCCATGATCCATGTCAGCACTGGATAGGAATCCTCAGATTCCGGCAGCTACTTCACACAAGGTCTTATGCCCCGGCATCGACGGGAGAGGAATCCCGAGAGGTCCCCGAGCAACTCGCATGGGGACTGGCCTTTCCTGAGGCTATCAGAGCGGGTCCAAGAGGTCCACGTCATAAGTCGAGAGCACCTGCTGCAACTCGAGAA
>NW_017208175.1:0-4056 GCF_001704415.2 Capra hircus | reverse complement strand
CGTGCTTCTCTAGAGAGGAGACGGGTATTTCGGGGAACTTATTGAGTTGCAGTAAGGATGTGAAGGACGTTTTGGAAGTGTCCGAGGTTAGGTGTGATTAGCCTGGGGACGCCTCAGAGGAAATGGGCCTCATCTCTCCTGGAGGGAGAACCTCCTGGATTTTCTTGTGTTGAGGCAGGTGCTCTCGACTTATGTCGGGAACCACAGGGACCCGCTCTGGTGGCCTCAGGAAGGCCAGTCCCCATGCGAGTTGCTCGGGAGCCTCTCGGGATTTCTCTCCCCGTCGATGCCAGGGCCTAAGACCTGGTGTGGAGTCAGTGCCGGAACCTGAGTATTCCCCTCAGTGCTGACATGGATCTTGGGGTACTTCTGGAGTCTCCCCAGGGGAGTCAGTCCTCGTCTCGAGTGGGGGCATGCACGTGTGCTTTCCTCCGAGGTGTAGCAGCAGTGTCATGCTTCCCTTCGAGTGGATCAAGGGATCTGTGGCTTTCCTGGAGGCTTTCCCACGAGGCTTTCCCACGAGGCTTTCCCACGAGGCTTTCCCACAGGGCTGTCCACGTGTCACCGTGGTGTGAGTCGATAGTCGGCTTGAAAGTCGAGGCAGTGCAGAGAAAACAGGTTTCCCTGGAATGGACTGAGACATCTGGGGGACTCTGGGAATGGTGGAACGACCCTGTGGTTCCTCTCGCCTTTCCTGTGGACAGCGCCTCCTCTTGAGATGCGACGGGGAACGCCGGGAATTCTTTCACGACCATGCAGTGAAAGGATCCCTCCTCTGGAGCTAGTAGGCGGAAACTGGGCTCCTCTGGATGTGGGCGGGACTCTCGTGCATCTTCTCGAGTGGAGACGGGTATGTCGGTGAACATCTTGAGTTGCAGCAAGGGTGTGAAGGACCCTTTGGAAGTTCCAGAGGTTAGGTGTGATTAGCCTCGAGTCGCCTCAGCAGAAATGGGCCTCATCTCACCTGAAGGGGAAACCTCCTGGATTTTCTAGTTGCGGGCAGGTGCTCTCGAGTTACGACGGGACCTCAGGTACCCGCTCTGGTGGCTCAGGAAAGGCCAGTCCCCATGCGAGTTGCTCGGGGGCCTCTCGGGATTCTCTCCTGTTGATACCGGGGCCTAAGACCTTGTGTGGAGTCGGTGCCGGAACCTGAGGATTCGTCTCCAGTGCTGACATGGATATTGGGGTATTTCTGGAGTCTCCCAGGGGAGTCAGTCCTCGTCTCGAGTGGGGCATGCACGTGCGCTTTCATCCCGAACTGCAGCAGCAGTGTCACGCTTCCCTTTGCATGGATCAAGGGATCTGTGGCTTTCCCTCGAGGCTTTCCCACGAGGCTTTCCCACGAGGCTTTCCCACAGGGCTGTCCCACGTGCCACCGTGGTGTGAGTCGATCCCCGGCTTGAAAGTCGAGGCAGTACCAGGAAAACAGGCTTCCCTGGAATGGACTGAGATATTTGGGGGACTCTGGGAATGGTGGAACGACCCTGGAGTTCCTCTCGCCTTTCCTGTCGAGAGCGCCCCTCCTGAGATTCGACGGGAAGGGCGTTAATTCTTTCCCGACCACGCAGGGAAAGGATCCCTCTCTCGAGCTAGGAGGCGGAAACGGGGCTCCCCTGGATGTGGGCGGGACTCTTGTGCTTCCTCTATAGAGGAGACGGGTATGTCGGGGAACTTCTTGAGTTGCAGCAAGGATGTGAAGGACGTTTGGAAGTGTGTGGTTAGGTGTGATTAGCCTGGGGACGCCTCAGAGGAAATGGGCCTCATCTCGCCTGGAGGGGAGAACCTCCTGGATTTTCTTGTGTTGAGGCAGGTGCTCTCGACTTATGTCGGGAACCACAGGGACACGCTCTAGTGGCCTCAGGCAAGGCCAGTCCCCATGCGAGTTGCTCGGGAGCCTCTCGGGATTTCCCTCCCGTCAATGCCAGGGCCTAAGACCTGGTGTGAAGTCAGTGCCGGAACCTGAGTATTCCTTTCAGTGCTGACATGGATCTTGGGGTACTTCTGGAGTATCCCCAGGGGAGTCAGGCCTCGTCTCGAGTGGGGGCATGCACGTGCGCTTTCCTCCCGAGCTGTAGCAGCAGTGTCATGCTTCCCTTCGCGTGAATCAAGGGATCTGTGGCTTTCCCTCGAGGCTTTCCCACAAGGCTTTCCACGAGGCTTTACCCACAGGGCTGTCCCACGTGCCACCGTGGTGTGAGTCGATACTCGGCTTGAAAGTCGAGGCAGTGCAGAGAAAACAGGTTTCCCTGGAATGGACTGAGACATCTGGGGGACTCTGGAATGGTGGAACGACCCTGGGTTCCTCTCTCCTTTCCTGTGGACAGCGCCTCCTCTTGAGATGCGACGGGAACGCCGGAATTCTTTCCCGACCAAGCAGGGAAAGGATCCCTCCTCTGGAGCTAGTAGGCGGAAACTGGGCTCCTCTGGATGTGGGCGGGACTCTCGTGCATAGTCTCGAGTGGAGACGGGTATGTCGGGGAACTTCTTGAGTTGCAGTAAGGGTGTGAAGGACCCTTTGGAAGTTCCAGAGGTAAGGTGTGATTAGCCTCGAGACGCCTCAGCGGAAATTGGGCTCATCTCGCCTGGAAGGGAGAACCTGGATTTTCTCGAGTTGCGGCAGGTTCTCTCGAGGTACGATGGGGCCCTCAGCGACCCGCTCTGTTGGCCTCAGGAAAGGCCGGTCCCCATGCAAGTTGTTCGGGGGCCTCTCGGGATTCCTCTCCCGTTGATGCCGGGGCCTAAGACCTTGTGTGAATCGGTTCCGGAACCTGAGGATTTCTCTCCAGTGCTGACATGGATCTTGGGGTACTTCTGGAGTCCGCCCAGGGGAGTCAGTCCTCGTCTCGAGTGGGGGCATGCACGTGAGATTTCCTCCCGAGCTGTAGCAGCAGAGTCACACTTCCCTTCGCGTGGATCAAGGGATCTGTGGCTTTCCCTCGAGGCTTTCCCACGAGGCTTTCCCACGTGGCTTTCCCAAAGGGCTGTCCCACGGGCCACCGTGGTGTGAGTCGATCCTCGGCTTGAAAGTCGAGGCAGTGCAGGGAAAACAGTTTCCCTGGAATGGACTGAGACATCTGGGGGATTCTGGGAATGGTGGCACGACCCTGGAGTTCCTCTCGCCTTTCCTGTGTTGAGCGCCTCCTCTTGATATGCGACAGGAAGGCCGCGAAATCTTCCCGATCACGCAGGGAAAGGATCCCTCCTCTCGAGCTAGAAGGCGGACACGGGGCTCCTCTGGATGTGGGCAGAACTCTGGTGCTTCCTCTCGAGTGGAGACGGGTATGTCGGGGAACTTCTTGAGTTGCAGCAAGGGTGTGAAGGACCCTTGGAAGTTCCAGATGTTAGATGTGATAAGCCTTGATACGCCTCACCGGAAATGGGCCTCATCTCGCCTGGAGGGGAGAACCTCCTGGATTTTCTCGAGTTGCTGCAGGTGCTCTCGACTTACGACGGGGACCTCAGGGACCCCCTCTGTGGCCTCAGGAAAGGCCAGTCCCCATGCGAGTTGCTCGGGCGTCTCGGGATTCCACTCCTGTCGATGCCGGGCCTAAGATCTTTGTGTGAGTCGGTGCCTAACCTGAGCATTCTCTCCAGTGCCTACATGGATCTTGGGGTACTTCTGGAGTCTCCCCAGGGGGTCAGTCCTCATCTCGAGTGGGGCATGCACGTGCGCTTTCCTTCCGAGCTGTAGCAGCATTGTGGCGCTTCCCTTCGCGGGGATCATGGATCTGTGGCTTTCCCTCGAGGCTTTCCCACGAGGCTTTCCCACGAGGCTTTCCCACAGGGCTGTCCACGTGACACCGTGGTGTGAGTCGATCCTCGCTTGAAAGTCTATGCAGTGCAATGAAAACAGGTTTCGCTGGAATGGACTGAGACATCTGGGGACTCTGGGAATTTTGGCACGACCCTCCAGTTCCTCTCGCGTTTCCTGTCGAGAGGGCCTCATCTTGAGGTGCGATGGAACGCCGGGAATTCTTTCCTGAACACGCAGGGAAAGGATCCCTCCTCTCGAGCTAGGAGGCGGAAATGGGGCTCCTCTGGATGTGGGCGAAACTC
>NW_017208174.1:0-4058 GCF_001704415.2 Capra hircus | reverse complement strand
AAGCCCTTGTGTGGATTCGTGCCGGAAACCTGAGGATTCCTCTCCAGTGTTGTGATATGGATCCTGCGGTACTTCTGGAGTCTCCCCAAGGGAGTCAGTCCTCGTCTCGAGTGGGGGGCATGCATGTAAGCTTTCCTCCCGAGCTGTAGCAGCAGTGTCACGCTTCCTTCGCGTGGATCAAGGATCTGTGGCTTTCCCTCTAGGCATTCCCACGAGACTTTCCCACAAGGCTTTCCCACAGGGCTGTCCCACGTGCCACCGTGGTGTGAGTCGATCCTCGTCTTGAAGTGGAGGCAGTGCAGGGAAAACAGTTTTTCCCTGGAGTGGACTGAGACATCTGGGGACTCTGGGAATGGTGGCACGACCCTGGAGTTCCTCTCGCCTTTCCTGTGGAGAGCGCCCCCTCTTGAGCTGCTATGGCAAGTCTGAGAATTCATTCCCGACCACGCAGGGAAAGGATCCCTCCTCTCGAGATAGGAGCGGAAACGGGGCTCTTCTGGATGTGGGCGGGACTCTTGTGCTTTCTCTCGAGTGGAGACAGGTATGTCGGGGAATTTCTTGAGTTGCAGCAAGGGTGTGAAGGACCCTTTGGAAGTTCCAGAGGTTAGGTGTGATTAGCCTCGAGAGAAGCCTCAGCGGAAATGGGCCTCATATCGTCTGGAGGGGAGAACCTCCTGGATTTTCTCGAGTTGCGGCAGGTGCTCTCGACTTACGACGGGGACCTCAGGGACCCACTCTGGTGGCTTCAGGAAAGGCCAGTCCCAAGCGAGTTGCTTGGGGGCCTCTCGGGATTCCTCTCCCGTCGATGCCGGGCCTAAGACGATGTGTGGAGTCTCTGCCGGAACCTGAGGATTCCTAACCAGGGATGACATGGATCTTCGGGTACTTGTGAAGTCTCCCAAGGGCAGTCAGTCCTCGTCTCGAGTGGGGCCATGCATGTGCGCCTTCCTCCCGAGCTGTAGCAGCAGTGTCACGCTTCCCTTCGCGTGGATCAAGGGATCTGTGGCTTTCCCTCGAGGCTTTCCCACGAGGCTTTCACACAGGGCTGTCCCACGTGCCACCTTGGTGTGAGTCCATCCTTGGCTTGAAAGTGAGGCAGAGCAGGGAAAACAGGTTTCCTGGAATGGACTGAGACATCTGGGGGACTCTGGAATGGTGGCACGACCCTGGAGTTCCTCTCGCTTTTCCTGTGGAGAGCGCCTCCTCTTGAGATGCGACGGGAATGCCGGGAATTCTTTCCCGAACACGCGGGGAAAGGATCCCTCCTCTCGAGATAGGAGGCGGAATCGGGGCTCCTCTGGATATGGTCGTGACTCTCGTGCTTCCTCTCAAGCCGAGACGGGTATGTCGGGGAACTTCTTGAGTTGCAGCAAGGGTGTGAAGGACCCTTTGGAAGTTCCACAGGTTAGTTGTGATTAGCCTCGAGACGCCTCAGTGGAAATGGGCCTCATCTCGCATGGACGGCAGAACCTCCTGGATTTTCTCGAGTTTTGGCAAGTGCTCTCGACTTACGATGGGGGGACCCGCTCTGGTCGCCTCAGGAAAGGCCAGTCCCCATGCGAGTTGCTCCGGGGCCTCTCGGGATTCCTCTCCCATTGATGCCGGGGCATAAGACCTTGTGTTGAGTCGGAGCCGGAACCTGAGGATTCCTCTCCAGTGCTGACATGGATCTTGGGGTACTTCTGGAGTCTCCCCAGGGGAGTCAGTCCTCGTCTAGAGTGGGGGCATGCACCTGCGTTTCCTGCCGAGCTGTAGCAGCAGTGTCACGCTTTCCTTCATGTGGATCAAGGGATTTGTGGCTTTCCCTCGAGGCTTTCCCACGAGGCTTTCCCACATGGCTGTCCCACGTGCCACCGTGGTGTGAGTCGATCCTCGGCTTGAAAGTCGAGCAGTGCAGGGAAAACATGATTTCCTGGAATGGACTGAGACATCTTTGGGCTTTGGGAATGGTGACACGACCCTGGAGTTGCTCTCGCCTTTCCTGTGGAGAGCGCCTCCTCTTGAGATGCGACAGGAACGCCGGGAATTCTTTCCCGACCACGCAGGGAAAGGATCCCTCCTCTCGAGGTAGGAGGCAGAAACGGGGCTCCTCTGGATGTGGGTGGGACTCTCGTGCTTCCTCTCGAGTGGAGACGGATATGTCGGGAACTTCTTGAGTTGCAAGCAAGGGTGTGAGGACCCTTTGGAAGTTCCAGAGGTTGGGTGTGATTAGCCTCGAGACGCCTGAGCGGAAATGGGCCTCATCTCGCCTGGAGGGGAGCACCTCCTGGATTTTCTCGAGTTGCGGCAGGTGCTCTCGACTTACGACAGGAACCTCAGGTACCCGCTCAGGTGGCCTCTGGAAAGGTCAGTCCCATGCGAGTTGCTCGGGGTCCTCTCGGGATTCCTCTCCCGTCGATGCAGGGCCTAAGACCTTGTGTGGAGTCGGTGCCGGAACCTGAGGATTCCTCTCCAGTGCTGACATGGATCTTGGGGTACTTCTTTAGTCTCCCCAGGGAGTCAGTCCTCGTCTCTAGTGGGGGCATTCACGTGCGTTTCCTCCCGAGCTGTAGCAGCAGTGTCATGCTTCCCTTCGCGTGGATCAACGTATCTGTGGCTTTCCCTCGAGGATTTCCAGGACGCTTTCCCACGAGGCTTTCCCACAGGGCTGTCCCACGTGCCACAGTTGTGTGAGTGGATCCTCAGCTTGAAAGTCGAGGCAGTGCAGGAAAAACAGGTTACCCTGGAATGGACTGAGACATCTGGGGGACTCTGGGAATGGTGGCCCGATCCTGCAGTTCCTCTCGACTTTCCTGTGGAAAGCGCCTCCTCTTGAGATGCGACAGGAACGCCGGGATTCTTTCCCGACCACGCAGGGAAAGGATCCCCTCTCGAGCTAGGAGGCAGAAACAGGGCTCCTCTTGACGTGGGCGGGGACTATCGAGCTTCCTCTCCAGTGGAGTCGGGAATGTCGGGGAACTTCTTGAGTTGGAGCAAGGGTGTGAAGGACCCTTTGCAAGTTCCAGAGGTTAGGTGTGATTAGCCTCCGAAACGAATCAGCGGAAATGGGCTCATCTCGCCTGGAGGGGAACCTCCTGGATTTTCTCGAGTTACGGCAGGTGCTCTCGACTGACCACGGGGACCTCAGGGACCCGCTCTGGTGGCCTCAGGAAAGGCCAGTCCCATGAGAATTCCTCTGGGCCTCTAGGGATTCCTCTCCGTCGTTGCTGGGGCCTAAGACCTTGTGTGGAGTCGGTGCCGGAACCTGAGGATTCCTCTCCAGTGCTGACATGGATCTTGGGGTACTTCTGGAGTCTCCCAGGGGAGTCAGTCCTTGTCTCGAGTGGGAGCATGCACGTGCGCTTTCCTCCCGAGCTCTAGCAGCAGTGTCACGCGTCCCTTCACGTGGATCAAGAGATGTGTGGCTATCCCTCTAGGCTTTCACACGAGGCTTTCCCACAGGGGCTGTCCCACGTGGAACCATGGTGAGAGTCGATCCTCGGCTTGATAATCGTGGCAGTGCAGGGAAATCAGGTTTCCTGGAATGGACTGAGACATCTGGGGGACTGTGGGAATGGTGGCACGACCCTGCAGTTCCTCTCGCCTTTCCTGTGGAGTGCGCCTCCTCTTGAGATGCGACGGGAACACCGGGAATTCTTTCCTGACCACGGTCTGAAAGGATCCGCGGTCTCGAGCTAGGGGGGAAACTGGGCTCCTCTGGATGTGGAACGGTCGGTCTTGCTTCCTCTCGAGTGGAGACGGGTATGTCAGGGAACTTCTTGAGTTGCCGCAAGGGTGTGAATTACACATTGGAAGTTCTGAGGTTAGGTGTGATTAGCCTCGAAACACCTCAGCGGAAATGAGCCTCATCTCGCCTGGAGGGGAGAACCTCCTGGATTTTCTCGAGTTGTGGTAGGTGTTCTCGACTTACGTCGGGGACCTCAGGGACCCGCTCTGGTGGCCTCAGGAGAAGCCAGTCCCCATGGAGTTGCACGGGGGCCTTCGGGATTCCTCTCCCTTTGATGCGGGGCCTAAGTCCTTGTGTGGAGTCGGTGCCGGAACCTGAGGATTCCTCTCCA
>NW_017208173.1:0-4059 GCF_001704415.2 Capra hircus | reverse complement strand
TCCCTGAGGTCCCCGTCGTAAGTCGAGAGCACCTGCCACAACTCGAGAAAATCCAAGAGGTTCTCCCCTCCAGGCGAGATGAGGCCCCATTTCCGCTGAGGCGTCTGGAGGCTAATCACACCTAACCTCTGGAACTTCCATAGGGTACTTCACCCTTGCTGGCAACTCAAGAAGTTCCCCGACATACCCGTCTCCAGTCGAGAGGAAGCACGAGAGTCCCGCCCACATCCAGAGGAGCCCCGTTTCAGCTTCCTAGCTCGAGAGGAGGGATCCTTTCCCTGCGTGTTCGGGAAAGAATTTCTGGCGTTCCCGTTGCATCTCAAGAGGAGGCACTCTCCACAGGAAAGGCGAGAGGACTCCAGGGTCGTTCCCCATTCCCAGAGTCCCCAGATTTCTCAGTCCATTCCAGGGAAACCTGTTTTCCCTGCACTGCCTCGACTTTCAAGCCGAGGATCGACTCACACCACGGTGGCACGTGGGACAGCCCTGTGGGAACGCATCGTGGAAAAGCCTCCTGGGAAAGCCTGGAGGGAAAGCCACAGATCCCTTGATCCACGCGAAGGGAAGCGTGACACTGCTGCTACAGCTCGGGAGGAAAGCGCACGTGCATGCCACCACTTAGAGGAGGACTGACTCCCCTGGGGAGACTCCAGAAGTACCCAAGATCCATGTCAGCACTGGAGAGGAATCCTCAGGTTCCGGCACCGACTCCCACAAAGGTCTTAGGCCCCGGCATCGACGGGAGAGGAATCCCTAGAGGGCCCGTGCAACTCGCATGGGGACTGGCCTTTCCTGAGGCCACCAGAGGGGGTCCCTGTGTTCCCCGTCGTAAGTCGAGAGCACCTGCCGCAACTCGAGAAAATCCAGGAGGTTCTCCCCTCCAGGCAAGATGAGGTCCATTTGCGCTGAGGCGTCTCGAGGCTAATCACACCTAACCTCTGGAACTTCCAACGGGTCCTTCACACCCTTGCTGCAACTCAAGAAGTTTCCCGACATACCCGTCTCCACTCGAGAGGAAGCACGAGAGTTCCGCCCACATCCAGAGGAGCCCGTTTCCGCCTCCCTAGCTCGAGAGGAGGGATCCTTTCCCTGCGTGGTCGGGAAAGAAATTCCAGCGTTCCCGTTGAATCTCAAGAGGAGGCACTCTCCACAGGAAAGGCGAGAGGAACTCCAGGGTCGTTCCCATTCCCAGAGTCCCCCAGATTTCTCAGTCCATTCCAGGGAAACCTGTTTTCCCTGCACTGCCTCGACTTTCAAGCCGAGGATCGACTCACACCACGGTGGCACGTGCGACAGCCCTGTGGGAAATCCTCGTGGGAAAGCCTTGTGGGAAAGCCTCGAGGGAAAGCCACAGATCCCTTGATCCATGCGAATAGAAGTGTGACATTGCTGCTACAGCTCGGAGAAAAGCGCTCGTGCATGCCCCCACTCGAGACGAGGACTGACTCCACTGGGGAGACTCCAGAAGTACCCAAGATCCATGTCAGCACTGGAGTGGAATCCTCAGGTTCCGGCACCGACTCCACACAAGGTCTTAGGCCCCGGCATCGACGAGAGAGGAATCCCGAGTGATCCCCGAGCAACTCGCAAGGGGACTGGCCTTTCCTGAGGCCACCAGAGCGCGTACTTGACGTCCCGGTCGTAGGTCGAGAGCACCTGCCGCAACTCGAGAAAATCCAGGAGGTTCTCCCCTCAGGTGAGATGAGGCCCATTTCCGCTGAGGCGTCTCGAGGCTAATCACACCTAACGTCTGGAACTTCCAAAGGGTCCTTCACACCCTTGCTGCAACTCAAGAAATTTCTCGACATCCCGTCGCCACTCGAGAGGAACACGAGCGTCCCGCCACATCGAGAGGAGCCCCGTTTCCGCCTCCTAGCTCGAGAGGAGGGATCCAATCCCTGCGTGGATGGGAAAGAATTCCCGGCGTTCCTGTCGCATCTCAAGAGAAGGCGCTCTCCACAGGAAAGGCGAGAGGAACTCCAGGGTGGTGCCACCATTCCCAGAGTCCCCCAGATGTCTCATTTCATTCCAGGGAAAACTGATTTCCCTGCAATGTCTCGACTTTCAAGCCGAGGATCGACTCACACCACGGTGGCACGTGGGACAGCCCTGTGGGAAAGCCTCGTGGGAAAGCCTCATGGGAAAGCCTCGAGGGAAAGCCACAGATCCCTTAATCCACTCGAAGGGAAGCGTGACACTGCTGCTACACCTCGGGAGGAAAGAGTACGTGCATGCCCCCACTAGATACGAGGACTGACTACGCTGGGGAGATTCCAGAAGTACCCCAAGATCCATGTCAGGACAGGAGAGGAATCCTCAGGTTGGAGCACCATCACCACTCAAGGTCTTAGGCCCCGGCATCGACGGGAGAGGAATCCCGAGAGGCCCCGAGCAACTCGCATGGGGACTGGCCTTTCCTAAGGCCACCAGAGTGGGTCCCTGAGGTCCCCGTCGTAAGTCGAGAGCACGTGCAGCAACTCGAGAAAATCCAGGAGGTTCTCCCTCCAGGCGAGATGAGGCCCATTTCGGCTGAGGCGTATCGAGGCTAATCACACCTAAACTCTGGAACTTCCAAAGGGTCCTTCACACCCTTGCTGCATCTCAAGAAGTTCCCCAACATATCCGTCTCCACTCGAGAGGAACTACGAGTGTCCCGCCCTCATCCAGAGGAGCCCCATTTACCCCTCCTAGCTTGAGAGAAGGGATCCTTTCCCTGCGTGTTCGGTAAAAAAATTCTCGGAGTTTCCGTCGCAACTCAAGAGGAGGCGCTCTCCACAGGAAAGGCGAGAGAAACTCCAGGGTCGTGCCACCATTCCCAGAGACCCCCAGATGTCTCAGTCCATTCCAGGGAAACCTGTTTTCCCTGCACTGCCTCGACTTTCATGCCGAGGAACGACTCACACTACGGTGGCACGTGGTACAAACCTGTGGGAAGCCTCGTGGGAAAGCCTCGAGGGATAGCCACAGATCCCTTGATCCACGGGAAGGGAAGCGTGAATCTGCTGCTTCAGCTCGGGAGGAAAGCTCACGTGCATGCCCCACTCGAGACGACGAAAGACTCCCCTGGGGAGACTCGAGAAGTAGCCCAAGATCCATGTCAGCAATGGAGAGGAATCCTCAGGTTCCGGCACCGACTCCACACAAGATCTTAGGCCCGGCCTCGACGGGAGAGGAGTCCCGAGAGGCCCCCGAGCAACTCGCCTGGGTACTGGCCTTTCCTGAGGCCACCAGAGCGGGTCGCTGAGGTCCCCATCGGAAGTCGAGAGCACCTGCCGCAACAAGAGAAAATCCAGGTGGATTTCCCCTGAGGCGAGATGAGGCCATTTCTGCTGAGGTGTCTCGAGGCTAATCACACCAAACCTCTGGAACTTCCAAAGGGTGATTCACACCCTTGCTGCAACTCAAGAAGTTCCCAGACATACCCGTCTCCACTCGAGAGGAAGCACGAGAGTCCCGCCACATCCAGAGGAACCCCGTTTCCGCCTCCTAGCTCGAGAGGAGGGATCATTTCCTTTCGTGGTCGGGAAAGAATACCCAGCGTTCCCGTCGCTTCTCAAGAGGAGTCGCTCTCCACAGGAAAGGCGAGAGGAACTCCAGGGGTGGTGCCACCATTCACAGAGTCCCCCAGATGTCTCAGTCCATTCAGGGAAACCTGTTTTCCCTGCACTGCCTCGACTTTCCTGCCAAGGATAGACTCACACCACGGTGGCACGTGGGACAGCCCTGTGGGAAAGCCTCGTGGGAAAGCCTTATGGGAAAGCCTCGTGAGGAAGCCTCGAGGGAAAGCCACTGATCCCTTGATCCATGCGACGGGAAGCATGAACTGCTGCTACACCTCGGGAAGAAAGCGCAGGTGCATGCCCCCACTCGAGACGAGGAGATGACTCCCATGGGGAGACTCAGAAGTACCCCAAGATCCATGTCAGCACTGGAGAGGAAACCTCAGGTTCTGGCACCGACTCCACACAAGGTCTTAGGCCCGCAGCATCGACGGAAGAGGAATCGCGAGAGGCCCCGAGCAACTCGAATGGGGAATGGCCTTTCCTGAGGCCCGCAGAG
>NW_017208172.1:0-4059 GCF_001704415.2 Capra hircus | reverse complement strand
TTGCTGGCAAGTCAAGAAGTTCCCCGACATACCATCTCCCACTCAAGAGGAACCCGAGCGTCCCGCCCATATCCAGAGTGCCCCCGTTTCCGCCTGCTAGCTCGAGAGGAGGGATCCTTTCCCTGCGAGGTCCTGAAGAATTCCTAGGGTTCGTCTCATCTCAAGAGGAGGCGCTCTCCACAGGAAAGGCGAGAGGAACTCCAGCATCATGCCCCATTCCCAGAGTCCCCCAGATGTCTCAGTCCATTCCAGGGAAACCTGTTTTCCCTTCACTGCCTCGACTTTCAAGCCAAGGATTGACTCACACCGTGATGGCACGTTGGACAGCCCTGTGGGAAAGACTCGTGGGAAAGCCTCGAGGGAAAGCCACAGATCCCTTGATCCACGCGAAGGGAAGCATGACACTGCTGCTAAAGCTCGGGAGGAAAGCGCACCTGCATGGCCCCACTCGAGACGAGGACTGACACCCCAGGGGAGACTCCAGAAGTACCCCAAGATCCATGTCAGCACTGGAGAGGAATCCTCAGGTTCAGGCACCGACTCCACACAAGGTCTTAGGCCCCTGCATCGACGAGAGAGGAATCCGAGAGGCCCCAGCGCAACTCGCATGGGACTGGCCTTTCCTGAGGCCACCACAGGCGGTCCCTGAGGTCCCCGTCGTAAGTCGAGAGCACCTGCCGCAACTCGAGAAAATCCAGGAGGTTCTCCCCTCCAGGCGAGCTGAGTCCCATTCCGCTGAGGTATCTCGAGGCTAATCACACCTTACCTCTGGAACTTCCAAGGGTCCTTCACACTCTTGCTGCAACTCAAGAAATTCCCCGACATACCCGTCTCCACTCAAGAGGAATCCGAGAGTCCCGATCATATCCAGAGTGGCCCCGTTTACGCCTGCTAGCTCGAGAGGAGGGATCCTTTCCCCTGCGTGGTCGGGAAAGAATTTCCTAGCGTTCCGGTCGCATCTCAAGAGGAGGCGCTCTCCACAGGAAAGGCGAGAGGAACTCCAGGATCAGGCCCCATTCCCAGAGTCCCCCAGCTGTCTCAGTCCATTCCAGGGAAACCTGTTTTCCCAGCACTGCCTGGACTGTCAAGCCGCGGTTCGCCTCACACCACGGTGACAGGTGGGACAGCCCTGTGGGAAAGCCTTGGGAAAAGCCTCGTGGGAAAGCCTCGAGGGAAAAGCCCCTGATCCCTTGATCCACCGCGAAGGGAAGAGCGACACTGCTGCTACAGCTCGCTAGGAAAGCGCACGTGCATGCCCCACTCGAGACGAGGACTGACTCCCCTGGGGAGACTCCAGAATTTACCCCAAGATCCATGTCAGCACTGAAGAGGAATGCTCAGGTTCCGGCACCGACTCCACCCAAGGTCTTAGGCCCCGGCATCGACGGAGAGGAATCCGAGAGGCCCCCGAGCAACTCGCATGGGGACTGGCCTTTCCTGAGGCCACCAGAGCCTGTCCCTGAGGCCCCGTCGTAAGTCGAGAGCACCTGCCGCAACTCGAGAAAATCCAGGAGGTTCTCCCCTCCAGGCGAGATGAGGCCCATTTCCGCTGAGGTGTCTCGAGGCTATTCACACCTAACCTCTGGAACTTCCAAAGGGTCCTTCACACCCTTGCTGCAACTCAAGAAGTTCCCCGACATACACGTCTCCACTCGAGAGGAAGCAGGAGAGTTCTGCCCACATCCAGAGGAGCCCCGTTTCTGCCTCCTAGCTCGAGAGGAGGGATCCTTTCCCTGCGTGTTTGGGAAAGAATTCCCGGCGTTCCCGTCGCATCTCAAGAGGAGGCTCTGTCCACAGGAAAGGCGAGAGGAACTCCAGGGTCGTGCCACATTCCCAGAGTCCCCCAGATGTCTCAGTCCATTCCAGGGAAACCTGTTTTCCCCAGCACTGCTGGACTGTCAAGCCGAGTTCGCCTCACACCACGGTGGCAGGTGGACAGCCCTGTGGGAAAGCCTCGTGGGAAAGCCTGGTGGGAAAGCCTCGAGGGAAAGCCACAGATCCCTTGATCCACGCGAAGGGAAGCGCAACACTGCTGCTACAGCTCGGAGGAAAGCACACGTACATGCCCCCTCGAGACTAGGACTGACACCCCTGGGGAGACTCCAGAAGTACCCAAGATCCATGTCAGCACTGGAGAGGAATCCTCAGGTTCCGGCACTGACTCCACACAAGGTCTTAGGCACAGAATCGACGGGAGAGGAATCCTGAGAGGCCCGAGCTTCTCGCATGGGGACTGGCCTTTCCTGAGGCCACCAGAGCGGGTCCCTGAGGTCCCCGTCGTAAGTCGAGAGCACCTACCGCAACTCGAGAAAATCCAGGAGGTTCCCCCTCCAGGCTAGATGAGGCCCATTTCCGCTGAGGCGTCTCGAGGCTAATCACACCTAACCTCTGGAACTTCCAAAGGGTCCTTCACACCCTTGCTGCAACTCAAGAATTTCCCCAACATGCCCGACTCCACTCGAGAGAAGCACGAGTGTCCCACCCACATCCACAGTAGCCCCATTTCCGCCTCCTAGCTCGAGAGGTGGGATCCTTTCACTGCGTGCTCGGGAAAGAATTCCCGGGATTCCTTCGCATCTCAAGAGGAGGTGCTCTCCACAGGAAAGGCGAGAGGAACTCCAGGGTCGTGCCACCATTCCCAGAGTCCCCCAGATGTCTCAGTCCATTCCAGGGAATCCTGTTTTCCCTGCACTGCCTCAACTTTCAACACCGAGGATCGACTCACAACCCGGTGGCACGTGGGACAGCCCTGTGGGAAAGCCTCGTGGCAAAGCCTAGTGGGAAAGCCTCGAGGGAAAGCCACAGATCCTTGATCCACGCGAAGGGAAGCGCGACACTGCTGCTACACCACGGAAGGAAAGCGCATGTGCATGCCCCCACTCGAGACGAATACTTACTCCCTGGGGAGACTCTAGAAATACCCCAAGATCCATGTCAGCATTGAAGAGGAATCCTCAGGTTCCGTCACTGACTCCACACAAGGTCTTAGGCCCCGGCATCGACGGAGAGGAATCCCGAGAAGCCCAAGAGCAACTTGCATGGGGACTGGCATTCATGAGGCCACCAGAGCGTGTCTCTGAGGTCCAAGTCGTAAGTCGAGAGCTCCAGCTGCAACTCGAGAAAATCCAGGAGGTTCTCCCCCTCCAGGCGAGATGTGGCCCCATATCCGATGAGGCGTCTCGAGGCTAATCAACAAGCGTCTGGAACTAACAAAGGGCCTTCAAACCCTAGCTGCACTCAAGAAGTTCCCCGAAATACCCCTCTCCACTCGAGAGGAAGCACGAGAGTCTTGCCCACATCCAGAGGAGCCCGTTTCCGCCTCATAGCTCGAGAGGAAGGATCCTTTCCCTGCATTATCGGAAAGAATTCCCGGCGTTCCCCTCGCATCTCAAGACGAGGCGCAACCACAGGAAAGGCGAGAGGAACTCCAGGTCTTGCCACCATTCCCAGAGTCCCCCAGATGTCTCAGTCCATTCCAGGAAACCTTTATTCCCTACACTGCCTCGACTTTCAAGCCGAGCATCGACTCACTGCACGTAGCACGTGGAACAGCCCTGTGTGAAATCCTCCTGGAAAGCCTCGAGGGAAAGCCACAGATCCCTTGATCCACGCGAAGGGAAGCGTGAGACTGCTGCTACAGCTCGGGAGGAAAGCGCACGTGCATGCCACACTCGAGACGAGGACTGACTGCCCTGGGTAGATTCCAGAAGTACCCCAGACCATGTCGGCAGTGGAGAAGAATCCTCAGGTTCCGGCACCGATTCCACACAAGGTCTTAGCCCGGCATCGACGGGAGAGGAATCCGAGAGGCCCCCGAGCAACTTGCATGGGGACTGCCTTTCCTGAGGCCACCAGAGCGGATCCCTGAGGTCCCCGTCGTAAGTCAGAGCACCTGCCGCAACTCGAGAAAAATCCAGGAGGTTCTACCCTCCAGCGAGATGAGGCCCATTTCTGCTGAGGCGTGTCGGAGCTAATCACACATAACCTCTGGAACATCCAAAGGTCCTTCACACCCTTGCTGCAACTCAAGAAGTTCCCCGACATACCCGTCTCCACTCA
>NW_017208171.1:0-18080 GCF_001704415.2 Capra hircus | reverse complement strand
TCTAGCCTTTCCCATTTTATGTTTTCCTCTATTCTTTGCACTGATCACTGAGGAAGGCTTTCTTATCTTTCTTGCTATTCTTTGAACTCTGCATTCAAATGAGTATATCTTTCCTTTTCTCCTTTGCTTTTCACTTCTCTTCTTTTTCACAGCAATTTGTAAGGCCTCCTCAGACAACCATTTTTTCTTTTTTGCATTTGTTTTTCTTGGAATGGTCTTGATCCCTGTCTCCTGTACAATGTCACAAACCTCTGTCTGTGTTCATCAGACAATAATCTATCAGATCTAGTCCCTTAATTCTATTTCTCACTTCCATTGTATAATTGTAAGGGATTAGATTTAGGTCATACCTGAATGGTCTAGTGGTTTTCGCTACTTTCTTCAATTTCAGTCTGAATTTGGCAATAAGGAGTTCATGATCTGAGCCGCAGGCAGTCCTGGTCTTGTTTTTGCTGTATAGAGTTTCTCCATCTTTGGTTGCAAAGAACATAATCAATCTGATATCAGTGTTGGCTGTCTGGTGTGTAGAGTCCTCTTGTGTTGTTGGAAGAGGGTGTTTTCTATGACCAATGCATTCTCTTGAGGAAATTAAATTACTATAATTAAAACATCTGAAAATATCTTTATTACTGGCAGATTATTTGGCTAGATATGGATTTCAACATTAAAAAGAATTTATTTCAAAATAAAGACAGTCAACTGTCAAATAGGTCAACATGAGTAATCATATTTAAAAGAAAGTCTCTGATTATTTCATTCTTTACAGATTATATCCACTTCTATAACACAAAAAATTAAAGGAGTGCATATTGTTATGAAATACTTAATTTCTTCATCACATTTCTTTTCACTCTGTACCTCTATATAAATAGCTAATCAGAAAAGAACACATCTACTCAGAGTTAAATATAATTTACTTATTTGAGAATTTTTATGTGCTTCAAACATGATAGAGATTAGAATATCTGAGGTCACATTGTAATTACAAATTTTAGCTTCTATTTCCAAATTACAGACTTTATTTTCCCCCTGTGGAAATACAATTTTTAACTGAATAATTAGCCACATGAATAAAACTAAATTTTCCTGACTCCCCAGTGACTAAGTGTGGTGAAGTTCTGGTAAGCAGAGATATAATTTTAGATGTCTATGTGAAAGCTGCTGGGAAATTTATTTATTGGACAGCTTGTATGAATCTTTTGCCCATCCTGACCTCTCCTCCATTCACTCAAGAATTTAGATGTTATAGATCAATATATATCGTGGACATCATTTGAAAATGAGAGCCATAGCCTTGCTATGTAGGCCTAGAATCCTAGAATCTGAAACACTGAGAATTATGTGTAACAGCTCTGTCACCCTAAACATGGGAATATCACCTCCATATTTTTACAACAACAAAAAAGCAATCTTTGATCTTGGTTAACCCATTAATATCTGAAGTCTCTACTGCATGCAGTTAAACCTAACTCTGACTTTCAAATCTTCTCTAGTTATACCATCACAAAACCATCCATCCTCTTTGTTTTATTTCCTATCATTTTACCTCTAACTGGCATAGTACAAGTTAGCATTTGTAAAGATCCAAATTTGTATTTTATTGGTGGGATAGTATGTATCTATAGTAATAAAATACAGTTATACTTAATATACAGTTGGGGGGATGAGTTATTCATCACAGATAAAGTGAGTATATTTTACAAATAATGAGAAAAGTCAATATCCTATGCTTCCCGCATCAGTGAATTGCATATATGAAGATGGATGAGAATAGTACCTCCAACCAAATATTGTATAACAGAAACTTCATACAACAAAGAAACTGCTTTAATGAGAAGTTTTGTCAAGATAATGGCCTTAAGTGGCCATTTGTACTAAGATTAGATTTGTATTTTTATAGGCAAGAGTTTCTCATCAAGCATCTGCAAACTCATTTCCACAGCAAAATATCTTTAGGTACAAGAGTTAAGTTGAAGGCAAATCCATAAACTTAATTCCTATAAAGCATTCCAATGGATATAGAAAAAGTAATTCATGATCAAATAAGAAACCACTGCTCTGCGATGGAAAGAATGTTTCCACTAAAGAAAGCAAAATTTAAAATAAACTGGAAAAACCTTTCACTTAAAATAAACTTATTATTTTTTAACAGGATAAAAATTTAAGATTAGGATTACTATTTTTCCTGTTAAGCCAATTGTTTATTGGTGATAAGTCAGAACTGATAAGCAAGAAGTGGCAACTGTTCTGGGCTTTCTGATAAGATAAATGCATGTCTGAGGTAGAAGACTAAACCCTTAACTATCCAGAGGCCTGTGATGTCGTTATTCAGTCACAGTCATGTCCAACTCTTTGTGACCCCATGAACTGCAGCACACCAGGTTTCCCTGTCCTTCACTATCTCCCAGAGTTTGCTCAAATTCATGTCCATTGAGTAGGTGATACAATCCATACAATCCAACTGTCTTATCCTCTGTCACCCCTTCTCTTTCCCAGCATCAGGATCTTTCCCAATGTGACATTTGTGAGGGCTGTAGTTGTCTAATGTCTGGGGAGCATACAGGACTATTTCATTCAAGAAAAAGAAGTCATGAACATCCTACACCTTCTCTTCTCAAAAAGCAGCACAGGGCTTTGAAGGCCTCTACATATTTTAGATCTACCATACAACTCAGGAGTACTGCTTAGTTTGCATATCAGGTGTCTCAAAATGCTTAAAAGAGCAAGAAAGGTCTCTGAGCCAAATTTAGTATAAGATATCCTGCTACTTAAGACTATATACAACAAAAGTTCCATAGTTCTAGAGTTATCTGTAAAGATAAGGATAATCTAGGTAATTGATAGCTCAATAAAAATGGTTAAAATAGAGAAACATATTCAATACATAATTTATTTTGTGGAACTATCTGGAATTCCAAATGATTGAAAACTTAATGCTGCTAATTAGATAGAAGCTAACTAGGATAATATAAAATTAGATTTAACAGCCTAATTTAATTTGTGTGTGGTTAGTTGCTCAATTGTGTCCAACTTTTTGTAATCCCATGAACTGTAGCCCAACAGGCTTCTCTGTCCATGGGATTCCCCAGGCAAGAATACTGCAGTGGGTTTAAAGTCATATAATTTTAGAACTGGAAACAATTAGAAATCCTCAACTAAATTTTTCATTTTAAAAGTGTGAAAGATAAAAATATTATAATTTATACAAAATAATATATTTGCAGAGCAACAATTCTGGTTTACTTCTTCCCAAAATGTAAATGTTCTTTCTTTTACTATGTGTGTGTGTGTGTGTGTGTGTGTGTGTGAAGCCACTTCAGTCATGTCCAACTCTTTGTGAGCCCATGGACCATAGCCCATCAGGCTCCTCTGTCCATGGGATTCTCCAGGCAAGAATACTGAGGAATGGTTTGCCATCCTCTTCTTCAGGGGTTCTTCCTGATGCAGGGATCAAACCCACCTCTCTTGTGTCTCCTGTATTGGCAAGCAGGTTCTTTACCACTAGCGCCACTAGGGAGACCACCCAGGTTCATACCAGCAGATAATATAGTAAAATACAGCCAATGAATATTGGAAAATCCATTTTACTTTTCCACTAAAAATAATATATTTTTAATGACCCAAAAGGGTAAGAAATTCTGAACTCAGAGAATAAAATATAAAATACAGAAATTGACTGCACTGAACCCTCTTTACATATTAATATACAGAATAATCAGTGACTTTGACAAGAAATTATAAACATAAATGTCTATAAACATAGAAGTTGGAAAGTAAAAAACAGGAAAATGAAGAGTAAAGTGACACTGGCTATGGGAATAATGTTAGCAAATATAGATTTACCTATTACATGAATTTTAAAAAGTAACTTTTATGTGGTTTCAGGGTAGATAAGAGACAGTAAATATGAGGGCAATCTTCATCTACTGTAGCAGAAATCAAATCTAGTATGCTGAGCCACTGAAAATCCCTTGTAGGAGAATCTCAATACAAGACACAAGGAAGCCCACTTGTATCTTCTTGTCTACTTACACAAGGAAGTGCTAAAGAAGAAACAATGGTATATCAAGTGTCTGTATCACCAGACATACATATCATGAAGTAGGTAGTGTCCTATGATATGATCTACCATATCATAAAATAAAATTGATATATCTGAATTCAGGTCTAATGAAGTATAAAGAACAGAAGAGGAGATCTAGATCTCTTCATCACTTGTCATTCAGTACTTATGTTTACTGACCTGACACCTTTACCTAAGTTCACACCTATAATTTTGTTGAGAGTGGAGATGATTGCTATGACCAGCTGACAGAAGAGGAAAATGTGAAGGATTGTTCAGAGATGATTCAGATCAATTGTTAATGAAACAGTAACTGAAAGTTACCATAACACAGTTTGGCCTTAAAGATAGTGGTTAAAGAGAATTATTCCAGTGAATGGATATTTAAGCAGTATTCCAAGTTATAAATTTTATGTGAAAATAGGCATGGTCTTACATAGGAATATACATAGAATCCTGGAAATTTTGGTTGGATTTGGAATATTGGGTACAAGGTAAAAAGGCATTCATAAAAACAGATACAAAATATGTCAATCATCATCTCTTACATCCTCCACATATAAGATACTAAACAACCAAAAATACAGAATGACTCTCTCAGTGAAAACTATTCTGTTCTCTTTTTTTCTATCACCAGTGGGAACATAAGGGACCAATGGCTATAGTAATCTGATGGCAAGATATAGGTTCTGACAGGCCCAGTACTAGGACTCATCTATCTATTGCTGTTGCTTAATGAGCAGTCAAATACAGATACTGAAACTAAGCTCTTGGCCTGTGGCCCAAGCTTGAGGAGACTATGCTGCCACTTTGAACAAGTTAATTAAACTGGATAACTTCTACTCAAGAGAGAAAGCATAATACCCTTATGGAGAGATAATACATATGCCAGATATTGATATTAACCAGCAACAAGTCCTTGGCCAGAACCACTACTATATGCTCACACAACATCTGATTTATTGATATGTTATCACTTATAACATCACCTTTGATCAAGGGACTCGCTTTTCATCACAGGATTTGTGACATCAGATATATAACTAAAATATCTTTTGATCAAATCATATAACAAATCACCTGGAAATTGCTATCCTAAAAAATGTGTTAGAATTATTCCTTTGATGCAGCTTATGTTTCAGCTTAAGGATGAACCCCAGCCAGTCTATGGTTCTATATATAGTATATACTTTTTGTTGTTGTCTTGTTGTTTAGTCATTAAGTAATGTCTGACTCTTTTTGTGACCTGTGGACTGTAGCCCACCAAGATCCTCTGTCCATATGATTTCCCAGGCAAGAATACTGGAGTGGGTTGCCATTTCCTTCTCCAGGGTATCTTCCTGGCCCAGGGGTCAAACCTGCATCTACTGCATTAGCAGGAAGATTTTTTCTCATGTGAGAAGCCCATATGTTGTGTTGATAGCCATCAAATAATGTGTCCCCAATGGGCAGAATGCACAGATTCAGGAAACGGAGGTCAGAAGTAGGAATGGCCTCTTTCTCCATCACTACGAAAACCCTTTTAGAGGCGTGTGCTTCCCATCTCTACAACTTTAGATGGAAGGATTAGAAGCCAAATGTTTCCTGAAGGGGTGGAAATCTGCCTGAATGGCTAAACTATGTGTAAATCTACGAGTGCTGCCTGAATAATTTAGGAGTCCCATGCTAGGCAAATTAAAGAGCTACTATTCTTGAAAAATAACTGGTTGTGTCATCCTAAGTAGATCTGGTCATTGTGATATAATTACAATATTAAATCTAGAGTACAAGAGGATTGACTGAGGCACCTCTTAGTGCTTCACTATTGTGTATAGATTATGAATATGTAATTTCAGCAACGGCAATGTAGCAAGAAATTTACCAACTCTCTTAAACAAAGAATATTTTCACAGAAACGGAGAGTTAAAATTCCTCAGGAATGAAGGCCTTGGTTCCCTTATGGGCAAATACCAACACCTACTTAAGTGATAATCTAGAAAGAGAAGTTTAGAATGAGTGCTAAGGAAGTAGATGACTATTAGGGCCTTGAGCACTGCAGCAACAATAGGAACTATAGCTTATCCCATCAGTCTTTCTGTTATGATTTTTTTTTTTTAATTTTATAAAGCTGTGACACAGTACCACATTGTCAATGACAGTCAAGGATGGACATGAGTAGCTGCTCAAATACTCACCAGTAGATGCTATCAGTGGTCTTCCTGTCCACCAAGAGAGTGAAAGTAAAATAAAGCCAAAGCAATCTGTGAAGGATTGCAAAATGTGTAAAAGCAATGGCTTACTCAGGTTCTAGTTTTCATTGCTTGATGAAACCCTGAGCCTATGCATATACCTTGGGTTTTTCTCTGAGAATTTATTAAAACCAAGGGCTTCAAAAACCATTTTTAAAAATCTTATCTGCTGATAAATTAATGTTTGCTGCAAAGCATGCTCTCTTATTCCCTTAAGAATCCTTTACTAAATAGGTATATAAAGGAGGGAGCAAATGATTTTGGTAAAAATATGAACCACTCATTCAAAAACAGTCCCTATTTATAGACACTAGAGATACTATAGCAAAACAAAACAAAGTCCCTTCCCTTCATGAAGCATGCCTGCTTATGGAAGAGACAAAGAATAAAAAGCAAAAAAATTTTTAAATTAAAAAATGTTATAATCAGTGACCCTTACATTTCTAATATATTCTTTTTCTTTTTGGTAGTGAACAAAATTATAATAAATTGCTAATTTATTGCATTTAGATGTTATGAGATATTGAAATAAGATGCTACCTGAAAAATGGAACAAAAAGCAGGATAAGTGATATGGAAAGTGCTAAGGTTTTAGAGAAAGCAGCCTATTGAAAAGTGAGTGGAAAATACTCTTGAAGGAAGTGAGAATTCAAATCATGGGGAGTTTGTGGAGGAACAATCAAGGCAGAATGAACACAGTGTGAAAGTTTCTGAGGCAGGAGTGGGATTGGGATTTAAATGGCCAGCAAGGACTCCTAATGACTTTGGAAACAAAATACAGAGCAGTGGCATGAAATGAATTCTATATTTGTGAAATGGAAGGTCATTAATGATACTTAACTTGTAAGAAATTTAGGTTTTATTCTGAGTAAGATGGAAATGGTGATGGTGATGGTGAAGTTGCTCAGTCGTGTCCGACTCTTTGCAACCCCGTGGACTGCAGCCTACCAGGCTCCTCCGTCCATGGGATTCTCCAGGCAAGAATACTGGAGTGGGTTGCCATTTCCTTCTCCAGGGGATCTTCCCAACCCAGGGATTGAACCTGGGTCTCCTGCATTGGAGGCAGACACTTTAACCTCTGAGCCACCAGGGAAGCCCAAGATGGAAATAGTGGAAGACATTTAATAGATGTAATATGCAATAACTTATGTTTTAAAAATTCGAGGATAATGATCTCTGTTTTGCAGGAAATAGACTAGTCTACAATGGGCAAGGACAGAGGTGGAGAGACAAGTTAGAAGATTTTTCAAGTAGCCTATCAGGCTCTACCATCCATGGGATTTTCCAGGCAAGAATACTGGAGTGGGCTGCCATTTCCTTCTCCAAGGGATCTTCCTGACCCAGGGATTGAACCTGGGTCTCCTGCATTGCAGACAGACGCTTTACCATCTGAGCCACCAAGGAAGCCCCCATCAGATAAGACATGATGGTTTATTTACCAAGATGGCAGTGATAAATGTCTTGAGAAATGGTCAAATTCTTAACATGGTTTGTAGTTAAAGGCCACTGAGTTTGATGTTGGCTTAAATGGGAAAAAATACATGAGTCAATAATTATTCCTACATGGTTTTCCTTTTTCATAAGCACCTAGAAAAACTGAATTTTCTTTTATTGCAATGAAGAGTGATGTAAGAGAAATCAGATTGAACATCAAGATCAAGAGTTCAGCTTGGGACACTAATTTTGAAATACCTAGGAATTAAAGCGGAGATATAGAGGAGGCATGTCTGCATGCGTGCTCAGTCATGTCCAATTTTTTGTGACCCCATGGGCTGCAGTTCACCACACTCTTCTGTCCATGGAATTTTCCAGACAAGAATATTGGAGCAGGTTACCATTTCCTCCTCCAGGGAATCTTCCCGACTCAGGGATCAAACCCACATCTCCTGAATCTCCTGCATTGGCGAGCCCATAGAGTTACCTGGGGAGCTCATAGAGTAGACAGAATGATACAGATGTATGGTGTTCAAGGAGGAAGCTCAGACTGGAGATATAATTCAATACCAAAATCAAATGACATTAGATAAGAATGTAAAGGTTAGAACATTGATAATCATATTGGTCCAACTGTAATGATGTAAAAGTAAAATTAAAATTTTACACTGATGTAAAAGTAAATTAAAATTAATTTTAAAAATTCTGGACTGAGAAAATCAAGGATCTCAATATTATCAATAAAGTACAATATAAAATATTGATGACTGAATATCAATTATGCAAAATGAAACTATAATTAAGGTAACATCACTAAGTAAGCAATCAGGAGAAAGGAAGGATTTGCAAAGATTGCTTATAAACTTCATTTTGTATTTGTTTACCTTAAGAGAATTTGAAATTAAGTGACTGGTTAATCACTTTGCAAAGTATAAGAAAACTGTGATTTACCTAAATAGAACCAGAAGTGCATTGTCTTCCCTATTCCAGACTCTCTCATTTAGTGTCCACACACTAATACTTTTTTTTCTAAAAAAGGATAATACTTTTTTTTCTAAAAAATTCCAGTAGTTGAAAGGGAAATAAATGTTTGATTGCAGACATCAGTAAGAAAAATACCTGGTACACTTCTGGGTGTCCAGTTAATAGTAATGAACAGAAAAGTCCCCAGGCACCTACTCTAGAATGTATCAGCTCTGTTTTCTGTACCTATTTCTCTCAAGTATAATAATCAAATTTCAGGAAGAAAATTTAGATTGTCTTTGAATGAGTCACAGTCTTGCCCCTTTGATAATTATCCAATTAAAGACAAAAAGAAGCTAGAATGATTAAAGCAATTGATATATACTCTGTGCCTGTTTCAAGGCAATCAAGCATAGAATCATCTCACCTCAGTTCAAGAAGCCAAGTGATACTTTCACCAAAGGACACTCATCCTGGGATGCAACAAGTCTGTCTTGCTAATCATCAGTTGCACATTTTATCAGTGTATCAAGAAGATACACAGTAATCAGAAAGGTCTGAGGAAGATGATGGGGAAAGATTGTCTATTATATCCTAATGCACATATTGGTAGGACTGTCAGATTTAAACCACAAGCCAATATCAATACAAATAATGTGAATTGTCATGGTAGTCCTGAGTTATCTGAGTAGGAATATATACATGTGTGCGTCTGAAAATATATATGTATGTTTGTATGTGAGAGCAAGATTCCAGTAAGCCTGAGACTGAGCAGATTCCTGGGATGAGTAAATTATAGTGCTAAAACCAGGAAAAATCTAGGTGAAGCAATACAAATTAGTTACATATACATCTACCTGTGAAATTTCATGAATAATTAAAATTGAAAAATAAAATTTCAAATATTTACACACTCTGTGCCAAACTTCTATTTCAGACAAACAAACAAACAAAAAGCCTTCTTTAGTAATAATCTATCTCCTCTTTGCCTCTGCCATCATATTTTCTTCTTCCTACCCTACCTCTACTCATCCCCCCTTTTTTAAAAATTTAGCAGTAGGAATCTTGGAGAATGTTATCACTAACATGAATCAGATTTGCTCCAATACAATTTTCTGTTTTATTTTAAGGCTTACCAGTTTGAATTTTGTGTACATGTTTTCCAGCTCTGATTTTGTGGAGGTATTGTCAAAAATAATTAAAAGTGCAAGTCACATAATTATTTTAAATGATGTTTTAATTTGCTGGCCAATGGATGCTTAGCTACTCTGGATTATTATACTTGAAAAAAAAAATTTACTATTGATTAATCAGTTTGGTCTATTGTCTGTTAAGGAGGTAGTTGCACATATGATTTTAGGCATGCTTTTCACAGTCTAATTAAATATAACTATATATGAATTTAGAGTTGGTTAAAGGTTTTCTTCTTTTTTTTTTTTTTTTTTCCAATGAGCTCCATGAGTGCTGGAGAGACTCCAAAGAGGACCAGAATATAGGTTTTGCCTATCAGATGAATACAATCTAATTAAAGAGATAGAACAATAGCTTTTAAAAGGAATATAAATTATGTGTTAAGCATAGAAGTTTTTAAAGTCTCTAGTCAGGTAAAATGACTTAAGTCTCTAGTCAGGGCTCTGGGTGAAGCAGACCAGGCTATGGCATAAGCCCTCTTAGAGGAAGTCACCATTAACACCAACATGGAGCTGCCAGAATTTACATAGAACTGGGGAAACAGACTCTTAGAGGATACAAACAAATGTTTGTGCATGCCAGGACCCAGGAGAAAGGAGCAGTGACCCCACAAGAGACTGACTCAGACTTGCCCAGGAGTGTCCAGGAGTTTCTGGCAGAGGCATGGGTCAGCAGTGTCTGCTACAGGGTCAGGGGAACTGAGTACAGCATTGCCTACAGGAGACCACTGGAGAAGGGAATGGTAAACCACTTCAGTATCCTTGCCGTTAGAACCCCATGAACAGTATGAAAAGGCAAAATGATAGGATACTGAAAGAGGAACTCCCCAGGTCAGTAGGTGTCCAATATGCTACTGGAGATCAGTGGAGAAATAACTCCAGAAAGAATGAAGGTTTGGAGCCAAAGCAAAAACAATGCCCAGTTGTGGATGTGACTGGTGATAGAAGCAAGGTCCAATGCTGTCAAGAGCAATATTGCATAGGAACCTGGAATGTAAGGTCCATGAATCAAGGCAAATTGGAAATGGTCAAACAAGAGATGGCAATAGTGAATGTCGACATTCTAGGAATCAGTGACCTAAAATGGACTGGAATGGGTGAATTTAACTCAGATGAACATTATATCTACTACTGCAGGCAGGAATCCCTTAGAAGAAATAGTAGCCATCATGGTCAACAAAAGAGTCCAAAAGCAGTACTGGGATGCAATTTCAAAAATGACAGAATGATCTCTGTTCGTTTCAAAGGCAAACCATTCAATATCACAGTAATCCAAGTCTATGCCCCAGCCTATAACACTGAAGAAGCTGAAGTTGAACGGTTCTATGAAGATCTACAAGACCTTTTAGAACTAACACCCAGAAAAGAAGTCCTTTTCATTATAGGGGACTGGAATGCAAAAGGAGGAAGTCAAGAAACACCTGGAGTAACAGGCAAATTTGGCCTTGGAATGCGGAATGAAGCAGGGCAAAGAATAATAGAGTTTTGCAAAGAAAATGCACTGGTCATAGCAAACACCCTCTTCCAACAACACAAGAGAAGACACTACACATGGACATCACCAGATGGTCAACACCGAAATCAGATTGATTATATTCTCTGCAGCCAAAGATGGAGAAGCTCTATACAGTCAACAAAAACAAGACCAGGAGCTGACTGTGGCTCTGATCATGAACTCCTTCTTCCCAAATTCAGACTCAAATTGAAGAAAGTAGGGAAAACTATTAGATCATTCAGGTATGACCTCAAATCAAATCCCATATGATTATACAGTGGAAGTGAGAAATAGATTTAAGGGCCTAGATCTGATAGATAGAGTGCCTGATGAACTATGGAATGAGGTTTGTGACACTGTAGAGGAGACAGGAATCAAGACCATCCCCATGGAAAAGAAATGCAAAAAAGCAAAATGGCTGTCTGGGGAGGACTTACAAATAGCTGTGAAAAGAAGAGAAGTGAAAAGCAAATGAGAAAAAGAAAGATACAAGCATCTGAATGCAGAGTTCCAAAGAACAGCAAGAAGAGATAAGAAAGCCTTCTTCAGCGATCAATGAAAAGAAATAGAGGAAAAGAACAGAATAGGAAAGACTAGAGATCTCGTCAAGAAAATTAGGAACACCAAGGGAACATTTCATGCAAAGATGGGCACAATAAAAGACAGAAATGGTATGGACCTAAGAGAAGCAGAAGATATTAAGAAGAGGTGGCAAGAATACATAGAAGAACGATACAAAAAAGATCTTCACGACCAAGATAATCACGATGGTGTGATCACTCACCTAGAGCCAGACATCCTGGAATGTGAAGTCAAGTGGGCCTTAGAAAGCATCACTACGAACAAAGCTAGTAGAGGTGATGGAATTCCAGTTGAGCCTTTTCAAATCCTGAAAGAGGATGCTGTGAAAGTGCTACACTCAATATGACAGCAAATTTGGAAAACTCAGCAGTGACCACAGGACTGGAAAATGTCAGTGTTCATTCCAATTCCAAAGAAAGGCAATGCCAAAGAATGCTCAAACTATCGCACAATTCCACTCATCTCACACGCTGGTAAAGCAATGCTCAAAATTCTCCAAGCCAGGCTTCAGCAATACATAAACCGTGAACTTCCTGATGTTCAAGCTGGTTTTAGACAAGGCAGAGGAACCAGAGATCAAATTGCCAACATCCGCTGGATCATCGAAAAAGCAAGAGAGTTCCAGAAAAACACCTATTTCTGTTTTATTGACTATGCCAAAAGCCTTTGAGTGTGTGGATCACAATAAAGTGTGGAAAATTCTGAAAGAGATGGAATCCCAGACCACCTGGCCTGCCTCTTGAGAAACCTGTATTCAGGTCAGGAAGCAACAGTCAGAACTGGACATGGAATAACAGACTGTTTCCAAACCGGAAAAGGAGTACATCAGCTGTATATTGTCACCCTGCTTATTCAACTTATATGCAGAGTACATCATGAGAAACGCTGGGCTGGAAGAAGCACAAGTTGGAATCAAGATTGCTGGGAGAAATATCAATAACCTCAGATATGCAGTTTGGCACCACCCTTATGGCAGAAAGTGAAGAGGAACTAAAAAGCCTCTTGATGAAAGTGAAAGAGGAGGGTGAAAAAGTTGGCTTAAAGCTCAACATTCAGAAAACGAAGATCATAGCATCTGGTCCCATCACTTCATGGGAAATAGATGGGGAAACAGTAGAAACAGAGTCATTCTTTATTTTGGGGGGCTCCAAATCACTGCAGATGGTGACTGCAGCCATGAAATTAAAAGATGCTTACTCATTGGAAGAAAAGTTATGACCAACCTAGATAGCATATTGAAAAGCAGAGACATTACTTTGCCAACAAAGGTCTGTCTAGTCAAGGCTATGGTTTTTCCAGTGGTCATGTATGGATGTGAGACTTGGACTCTGAAGAAAACTGAGCACCAAAGAATTGATGCTTTTGAACTGTGGTGTTGGAAAAGACTCTTGAGAGTCCCTTGGACTGCAAGGAGATCCAACCAGTCCATTCTGAAGGAGATCAACCCTGGGATATCTTTGGAGGGAATGATGCTGAAGCTGAAACTCCAGTACTTGGCCATCTCATGGGAAGAGTTGACTCACTGGGAAAGACTCTGATGCTAGGAGGGATTTGGGGCAGGAGGGAAAAGGGGAAGACAGAGGATAAGATGGCTGGATGGCATTACAGACTCAACGGATGTGAGTCTGAGTGAACTCCGGGAGTTGGTGATGGACAGGGAGGCCTGGCGTGCTGCGATTCATAGGGTTGCAGAGAGTCGGACAATGACTGAACTGAGTTGAACTGAACTATATCATCTTGTCGAACCTCATATTATCTTCATTACCTCCACCATACTTTGGCCTCAGGCCAAACAACAGGGAGGGAACACAACCCTGCCCGTCAACAGAAAATTGGATTAAAGATTTACTTAGCATGGCCCAGCCAACAGAACAAGACCCAGTTTCCCCCTTAGTCCCTCCTCCCATCATGAAACCTCCATAAGCCTCTTTTCCTTCTAGTACAGAGGGTAGACAGTATGAAAATCACAGAAAACTAATCAAACTGATCACATGGACCACAGCCTTGTCTAACTCAATGAAACCATGAGCCATGCTGCGTAGGGCCACCCAAGACAGAAGGGTCATGATGGAAAGTTCTAACAAAATGTGTTCCACTGGAAAAGGGAATGGCAAACCACTTCAGTATTCTTGCCTTGAGAACCCCATGAACAGTATGTAAAGGCAAAAAGATAGGACACTGAAAGATGAAATCACCAGTTCGGTAGGTGCCCAATATGCTACTGGAAAACAGTGGAGAAATAACTCCAGAAAAATGAAGAGATGGAGCCAAAGGAAAAAACACCCAGGTGTAGATGTGACTGGCGATGGAAATAAAGTCCAATGCTGTAAAGAGCATATTGCATAAGAACGTGGAATGTTAGGCCCATGAATCAGTGTAATTGGAAGTGGTCAGAGAGGAGAGGCAACAAAAAACATCAACATTTTAGGAATTAGCAAACTAAAATGGACTGGAATGGGTGAATTTAACTCAGATGACCATTATATCTACTACTGGTGGAAGGAATCCCTTAGAAGAAATGGAGTAGGTCTCATAGTCAACAAGAGTCTGAAATGCAATACTTGGGTGCAATCTCAAAAACACACAATGATCTCTGTTCATTCAAAGGCAAACAATTCAATATTCCAGTAATACAAGCTTATGCCCAACCAGTAATGCTGAAGAAGCTAAAGTTGAACGATTCTATGAAGACCTATGAAACCTTCTAGAACTAAAACACAAAAAGATGTCCTTTTCATTATAGAAGACTAGAATGCAAAAGTAGGAAGTGAAGAGATACCTGGAATAATAGGCAAATTTGGCCTTGGAGTACAAAATGAAGCAGGGCAAAGGCTAACAGAGTTTTGCTAAGAGAACACACTGGTCATAGCAAACACCTTCTCCCAAAAACACAAGAGAAGATTCTACACATGGACATCACCAGATGGTCAATACCAAAATCAGATTGATTACATTCTTTGCAGCCAAAGATGGAGAAGCTCTATCAGTTCAGTTCAGTTCAGTCGCTCAGTCATGTCTGACTCTTTGCAACACCATGAATCGCAGCACGCCAAGCCTCCCTGTCCATCACCACTCCTGGGTTCACTCAGACTCACGTCATCGAGTGAGTGATGCCATCCAGCCATCTCATCCTCAGTCGTCCTTCTTTCTCCTGCCCCCAATCCTTCCCAGCATCAGGGTCTTTTCAATGAGTCAACTCTTCTCATGAGGTGACCAAAGTACTAGAGTTTCAGCTTTAGCATCATTCCTTCCAAAGAAATCCCAGGGCTGATCTCCTTCAGAATGGACTGGTTGGTCTCCTTGCAGTCTGAGGGACTCTCAAGAGTCTTCGCCAACACCACAGTTCAAAAGCATCAATTCTTTGGTGCTCAGCCTTTTTCACAGTCCAAGTCTCACATCCATACATGACTACTGGAAAAACCATAGCCTTGACTAGACAGACCTTTGTTGCAAACTTTACTTCCAAGGAGTAAGCGTCTTTTAATTTCATGGCTGCAGTCACCATCTGCAGTGATTTTGCAGTCCCCCCAAAAAGTAAAGTCTGACACTGTTTCCACTGTTTCCCCATCTATTTCCCATGAAGTGATGGGATCACATGCCATGATCTTTTTTTCTGAATGTTGAGCTTTAAGCCAACTTTTTCACTCTCCTCTTTCACTTTCATCAAGAGGCTTTTTAGTTCCTCTTCACTTTCTGCCATTAGGGTGGTGTCATCTGCATATCTGAAGTTATTGATATTTCTCCCAGCAATCTTGATTCCAACTTGTGCTTCTTCCAGCCCAGCATTTCTCATGATGTACTCTGCATAGAAGTTAAATAAGCATGGTGACAATATACAGCCTTGAGGTACTTCTTTTCCTATTTGGAATCAGTCTATTTTTCCATGTCCAGTTCTAACTGTAGAACTGGGAGGAGAAGGGCTTACAAATAGCTGTCAAAAGAAGAGAAGCTAAAAGAAAATGAGAAGAAATGCAGATTTCCAAATAATGCAAGGAGAATAAAGGGAGCCTTCCTCAGTGATCAATGCAAAGAAATAGAGTAAAACAATAGAATGGGAAAGACTAGATTCTCTTCAAGAAAATTAAGAGATACTAAGGGAACATTTCATGGAAAGATGGGCACAATAAAGGATAAAAATATGGACCTAACATAAGCATAAGATATTAAGAAGAGATGGCAAGAATACACATAAAACTATACAAAACGATCTTCATGACCAGATAACCATGATGGTGTGATCACTCACCTAGAGCCAAACATCCTGGAATGTGAAGTCAAGTGAGCCTTAGAAAGCATTAAGTATGAACAAAGCTAGGGGAGGCAATGGAATTCCAATTGAACTATTTCAAATCCTAAAAGATGATTCCTGTAAAAGTGCTGTATTCAATATGTGAGCAAATTTGGAAAACTCAGCAGTGGCCATAGGACTGGAAAATGCCAGTTTTCTTTCCAAATCCCAAAGAAAGGCAATGCCAAAGAATGCTCAAACTACTGAACATTTTGCACTCATCTTACACACTAGCAAAGTAATGCTCAAAATTCTCTAAGCCAGGCTTCAATAGTACGTGAACCATGAACTTCCAGATGTTCAAGCTGGTTTAGAAAAGGCAGAGGAACCAGACATCAAATTGCCAACATCCGCTGGGTCATGGAAAAGTCAAGAGAGTTCCAGAAAAACATCTATTTCTGCTTTACTGACTATGCCAAAGCCTTTGAGTGTGTGGATCACAATAAAGTGTGGAAAATTCTGAAAAAGATGGGAATACAAGACCATCTGACCTGCCTCTTGAGAAACCTATATGCAGGTCAGGAAGCAACAGTTAAAACTGGACATGGAACAACAGACTGGTTCCAAATAGGAAAAGGAGTACACCAAGGCTTTATACTGTCACATTGCCTATTTACTTTATGTGTAGAGTACATCAGCCGAAATGCTGGGCTGGAAGAAGCACAAGCTGATATAAAGACTGCTGGGAGAAAATACTAATAACCTCAGATATACAGATGATGCCACCCTTATGGCAAAAGACAAAAAATAACTAAAGAGCTTCCTGATGAAAGTGAAAGAGGCGAGTGAAAAAGTTGGCTTAAAACAAATTACTCAGATAACTAAAATCATGTCATCTGGTCCCATCACTTCATGGGAAATAGATGGCGAAATAGTGGAAACAGTGAGAGACTTTACTTTGAGGGGCTCCAAAATCACTGCAGATGGTGACTGCAGCCACAAAATTAAGAGACACTCACTCCTCGGAAGAAAAGCTATGACCAACATTGACAGCGTATTAAAAACCAGACACATTACTTTGCCAAAAAACGTCTGTGTAGTCAAAGGTATGATTTTGCCAGTAGTTATATATGGATGGACATGGACATCACCAGATGGTCAACACCGAAATCAGATTGATTATATTCTATGCAGCCAAAGATGGAGAAGCTCTATACAGTCAACAAAAACAAGACTAGGAGCTGACTGTGGCTCAGATCATGAACTCCTTATTGCCAAATTCAGACTCAAATTGAAGAAAGCAGAAAAAACCACTAGACCATTAAGGCATGACCTCAATCAAATCCCTTATGATTATACAGTGGAAGTTAGAAATAGATTTAAGGGCCTAGATCTGATAGATAGAGTGCCTGATGAACTATGGAATGAGGTTTGTGACATTGTACAGGAGACAGGAATCAAGACCATCCCCATGGAAAAGAAATGCAAAAAAGCAAAAATGGCTGTCTGCGAAGGACTTACAAATAGCTGTGAAGAGAAGAGAGGAGAAAAGCAAAGGTGAAAAGGAAAGATTTAGGCATCTAAATGCAGAGTTCCAAAGAATAGCAAGAAGAGACAAGAAAGCCTTCTCAGTGATCAATGCAAAGAAATAGAGGAAAACAACAGATTGGGGAAAGACTAGAGGTCTCTTCAAGAAAATTGAGATACAAGGGAACATTTCATGACAAGATGGGTCGATAAAGGACAGAAATGGTATGGACTAACAGAAGCAGAAGATATTAAGAAGAGATGGCAAGAATACACAGAAAATTGTACAAAAAAGATCTTCACGACCCAGATAATCATGATGATGTGATCACTAATTTAGAACCAACATCTTGGAATGTGAAGTCAAATG
>NW_017208170.1:0-4060 GCF_001704415.2 Capra hircus | reverse complement strand
TGCGGGGAAAGTGATCGTCCTTTCAGGGAAGAAGAGGCAGCCACCCAGTGTGTGTTTGCAAGCCTGTATTTGGGAAAACTGGTTAGCTTCTTCAAGGGGAGACCTCCAGGTCTGCTCAGAGGACCGAAATTCCAGAGGCAGCACCATGAATCTCCCCTGTCCTTTCTGAGCCTTGGAAAGACATTCCTAGCTTATAGCGGTATTGCTCATGAAGAAGCAGGATGCAGGAATGTGTCAGACATGACTGGGTGCCTTCCTGGGTTCAGCTCCGTGAGGGGCCTTTCCACTCAAATTAGGTCCCATGCCTCCTTGGGGAGGAAGGGGGCCGCTTGCCTCCAAATTGCAAAGGCTGGAACAAAGCTAGTTCTATCAGAGGTAAGAAAAGAGCAATTGGATGGATGTGGAAGCTGTTGCTGGGGCCGCACTGCTTCAGGCCCCCCACCCTCCGCCCCGAGAAGAACAGGCCCCTGTGGCCCTAGGTCCTGGATGCAGTTTCACACATAGAATGTGTCCCCATAGGAGCCAAGAATTTTCCTGACAGACCTAGGCTCACTAGAGCTCTCCTACAGAGCAAAGGGGATGGGACAGATGTGTGGCTGTGGCTCTGCCTTTCCCTGGGAGTGTGGAGCCGCTCCCTATGGCCCCGGGCTCCAGGGGAAGTTGCCCCTGAATAATGACCTCCAAGAAGCGCTTTTCCAACTGGCTGAGACGTGGAGTTTCTCAGGATGCAGGGAAAGCGAGTGTCCTTCGGGGAAGCAAAGGCAGTCACCTGTTATCATGACTTACTAGAATAGTAGGTACCTTTCCGGTTGGGCAGAGGCCTTCCCTACCTGATCTGAAAAAGAAAACGAAGTAGCTCGCTGATTTGAGAAATAATTCCCAGACTTGGGTTTCCAACCAGTATAGAATCCGACAATGGCCCTGTCTTTGTAGCCGCGTTAATTAACAGGTATGTGAAGCTCTAAATATCAGTGGAAAATTACATACAGCATATAGGCCCCAGTGTTCTGGAATGGTGGAAAGAAACAACCAAACTCTTGAAGAGACACTTTCAAAATGGATCATAGAGACTGACTGTACATGGATGGGCTTGCTTCGGCAGACTTACTCATATTACGGGTAACCGCACGTTCCGATAGTTGTTGTCCTTATGAAATTTTCTATGGGAGACCCCCTCCCACAGTGAGGCAGGTGTTAGCAGATTTGCCACAAGTAAGGGGGTGGGATTTCACAGCAGATGGAACAATTAGGTAAGGTAATAAATCAGGTAACTAAGTTTGTATAAAAAAGAATATCATTCCCCCTTGAGGAACAGATTCATGAATTTGTGCTCAGTGATCAGGTGTGGCTCAATGACTGGAAACACAATTCCTTGGCCTGACATCGGAAAGGTCCTTATACTGTTGTTTTAGCCACAATTCTGAAAGAGATGGGAATACCAGACCACCTAACCTGCCTCTTGAGAAATCTGGATGAAGGTCAGGAAGCAACAGTTAGAGTAGGACATGGAACAACAGACTGGTTCCAAAAAGGAAAAAGAGTATGCAAAGGCTGTATATTGTCACCCTGTTTATTTAACTTCTATGCAGAGTACATCATGAAAAATGCTGGGATGGAAGATACATGAGCTGGAATCAAGATTGCCTGTAGAAATATCAATAAACTTAGATATGCAGATGACACCACCATTATGGATAAATGTGAAGAGGAACGGGTATGTCGGGGAACTTCTTGAGTTGCAGCAAGGGTGTGAAGGACCCTTTGGAAGTTCCAGAGGTTAGGTGTGGTTAGTCTCGAGATGCCTCAGCAGAAATGGGCCTCATGTCGCCTGGAATGGAGAGGCTCCTGGATATTCCCGAGTTTCAGCAGGTGCTCTCGAGTTACGACAGGGACTTCAGGGACCCGCTCTGGCGGCCGCAGGAAACGCCAGTCATCATGCGTGTTGCTAGGGGGCCTCTCGTGATTCCTCTCCCGTCGATGCCGGGGCCTAAGACCTTGTGTGGAGTCGGGGCCGGAACCTGAGGATTCCTCTCCAGTGCTGACATGGATTTTGTGGTACTTCTCGAGTCTCCACAAGGGAGTCAGGCCTCGTCTCGAGTGGGGCATGAGCGTGACATTTCCTCCCATGCTGTAGCAGCAGTGTCACGCTTCCCATCCCTGGACCAAGGGATCTGTGTCTTTCCCTCGAGTCTTTCCCACTAGGCTTTCCCACAGGGCTGTCCCACGTGTGACGGTGGTGTGAGTCGATCCTCGGCATGAAGGCCAAGGCAGTGCAGGGAAAACAGGTTCCTGTGGAATGGACTGAGACATCTGGGTGAGTCTCGGAATGGTGGCACGACCCTGCAGTTCCTCTCCCCTTTCCTTTGGAGAGCGCCTCCTCTTGAGATGCGATGGAATGCCGGGAATTCTTTCCCGACCAATCATGGAAAGGATCGCACATCTCGAGCTACGAGCCGGAAACGGAGCTCCTCTGGATGTGGCCGGGACACTCGTGCTTCCTCTTGAGTGGAGACGGGTATGTCGGGGAACTTCTTGAGTTGCAGCATGACTGTGAAAGACTCTTTGGAAGTTCCAGAGGTCACGTGTGATTAGCCTCGAGACACCTCAGGGGAAACGGGCCTCATCTTGCCTGGAGGGGAGAACCACCTGGATTTTACCGTGTTGCGGCAGGTGCTCTCGACTTACGACGGGGACCTCAGGGACCCGCTCTGGTGGCCTCAGGAAATTCCAGTCCCCATGCGAGTTGCTCGGGGCCTCTCCGGATTCCTCTCCCGTCGATGCCGGGGCCTCAGACCTTACATAGAGTCGGTGCAGTAACCTGAGGATTCCTCTCCAGTGCTGACATGGATCTTGGTGTACTTCTGGAGTCTCCCCAGGGGAGTCAGTCCTCGTCTCGAGTGGGGCATGCACGTGCGCTTTTCCTCCGTGCTGTAGCAGCAGTGTCGCTCTTACCTTTGCGTGGATCAAGGGATCTGTGGCTTTCCCTCAAGGCTTTCCCACGAGGCTTTCCCACGAGGCTTTGCCACAGGGCTGTCCCACGTGCCACAGTGGTGTGAGTCGATCCTTGGCTTGAAAGTCGAGTCAGTGCGGGGAAACAGGTTTCCCTGGAATAGACTGAGACATCTGGGGGACTCGGAGAATGGTGGCATGTCCCTGGAGTTCCTCTCACCTTTCCTGTGGAGAACGCCTCCTCTTGAGATGCGACGGGAACGCCGGGAATTCTTTCCCGACAGCACAGGGAAAGGATCCCTCCTCTCGAGCTATGAGGGGGAAACGGGGCTCCTCTGGATGCGGGCGGAACTATCGTGCTTTCTCTTGAGTGGAGACGGGTATGTCGGGGAACTTCTTGATTTGCTGCAAGGGTGTGAAGGACCCTTTGGAAGTTCCAGAGTTTAAGTGTGCTTAGCCTTGAGATGTGTCAGCGGAAATAGGCTTCATTTTGCCTGGAGGGGAGAACATCCTTGATTTTCTCCAGTTGCGGCAGGTGCTCTCGACTTACGACGGGGACCGCAGGGACCCGCTCTGGTGGCCTCAGGAAAGGCCAGTCAAGATTCAAGACACACTGGAGAGGGAGAGACATCACGAGAGGCTCCCGAGCAACTCGCATGGGGACTGGCCTTTCCTGAGGCCACCAAAGCGGGTCCCTGAGGTCCCCGTCGTAAGTCGAGAGCACCTGGCGCAACTCGAGAAAATCCAGGAGGTTCTCCCCTCCAGGCGAGATGAGACCCATTTGCGCTGAGGCATTTCGAGGCTAATCACACCTAACCTCTGGAACTTCCAAAGGGCCCTTCACACCCTTGCTGCAACTCAATAAGTTCCCCGACATACCCGTTTCCACTCGAATGGAAGCACAAGAGTCCCGCCCACAACCAGAAGAGCCCCGTTTCAGTCTCATAGCTCGAGAGGAGGGATCCTTTCCCTGCGTGGTCGGGAAAGAATTTCCGGCGATCCCGTCGCATCTCAAGAAGAGGCGCTCTCCACAGGAAAGGCGAGAGGAACTCAGGGTCGTGCCACCATTCCCAGAGCCCCCAGATGTGTCAGTCGATTCCAGGGAAACCTG
>NW_017208169.1:0-4061 GCF_001704415.2 Capra hircus | reverse complement strand
CCAGATGTCTCAGTCATTCGCAGGGAAACCCGTTTTCCCTGCACTGCCTCGACTTTCAAAGAGAATCAACTCACACCACGGTGGCCACGTGGGACAGCCTGTGGGAAAGCCTGTGGAAAGCCTCGAGGGAAAGCACAAGATCCCTTGATCCATGCGAAGGAAAGCGTGACACTGCTGCTTCAGCTCGGGAGCAAATCTCACGTGGATGCCCCAACTCGAGACGAGGACTGAGTCCCCTGGGTAGGCTCCAGAAGTTCCCCAAGATCCATGTCAGCACTGGAGAGTAATCCTCAGGTTCCGACACCAATTCCACACATGGTCTTAAGCCCCGGCATCGACGGGAGAGGAATCCGCGAGAGGCCCCTGAGCAACTCACATGGGGTTTGGCCTTTCCTGAGGCCACCAGAGCAGGTCCCTGAGGTCCCCGTCGTAAGTCGAGAGCACCTGCCGCAACTCGAGAAAATCCAGGAGGTTCTCCCCTCCAGGGGAGATGAGGCCCATTTCCGCTGAGGCTTCTAGAGGCTAATCACACCTAACTTCTGGAACTTCCAAAGGGTCCTTCTCACCCTTGCTACAACTCAAGAAGTTCCCCGGCATACCCGACTCCACTCAGGATGAAGCACGAGAGTCCCGCCCACATCCAGAGGAGACCCGTTTCCGCTCCTTGCTCGAGAGACGGATTCCTTTCCCTGCGTGTCGGGAAAGAATTCCCGGCGTTCCTGTCGCATCTCAAGAGGAGGCACTCTCCACAGGAAAGGCGTGAGGAACTCCAGGGTTGTGCCACCATTCCCAGAGTCCTCCAGATATCTTCCATTCCAGGGAAACCTGTTTTCCCTGCACTGTTTTAGACTTTCAAGCCGAGGATCGACTCACACACGGTGGGACGTGGGACAGCCCTATGGGAAAGCCTCGTGGGAAAGCCTCCTGGGAAAGGCTCGAGGGAAAAGCCACTGATCCCTTGATCCACGTGAAGGGAAGCGTGACACTGCTGCTACAGCTCGGGAGTAAAGCGTACGTGCATGCCCCACTCGAGACGAGGACTGAGTCCCTGGGGAGACTCCAGAAGTACTCCAAGATCCATGTCAGCATTGAGAGGAATCCTCAGGTTCCGGCACCGACTCCACACAAGGTCTTAGGACCGGCATCGACGGGAGAGGAATCCCGAGAGGCCCCCGAGCAACTCGCATGGGGACTGGCCTTTCTGAGGCCACCAGAGCGGGTCTCTGAGGTCCCCGACCTAAGTCGAGAGCACCTGCCGCAACTCGAGAAAATCCAGGAGGTTCTCCCCAGGAGAGATAAGGCCCATTTCGCTGAGGCGTCTCAAGGCTAATCACACTAACCTCTGGAACTTCCAAAAGGTCCTTCACACCCTTGCTGAAACTCAGGAAGTTCCCGTGCATACCCGTCTCCACTCGAGAGGAAGCACGAATGTCCCGCCCACATCCAGAGGAGCCCCGTTTCCGCCTCCTAGCTCGAGAGGAGCGATCCATTCCCTGCGTGGTCGGGAAAGAATTCCCGGCGTTCCCGTCGCATCTCAAGAGTAGGCACTCTCCACGGGAAAGGCGAGAGGAACTCCAGGGTCTTTGCCACCATTCCCAGAGTCCTCCAGATGTCTAAGTCCATTCAAGGGAAACCTGTTTTCCCTGCACTGTTTCGACTTTCAAGCAGAGGATCGACTCACCCACGGTGCCACGTGGGACAGCCCTGTGGGAAAGCCTCGTGGGAAACCTCGTGGGAAAGCCTCGAGGGAAAGCCACAGATCCCTTGATCCACGCGAAGGGAAGCGTTACAATGCTGCTACAGCTCGAGAGTAAAGCGCACTTGTATGCCCCACTCGAGACGAGGACTGAAACCACTGGGGACAGTCCAGAAGTTCCCAAGATCCATTTCAGCACTGGAGAGGAATCCTCAGGTTCCGGAACCGACTCCACACAATGTCTTAGGCCCCGGCATCGACGGGAGAGGAATCCCGAGAGGTCCCCCGAGCAACTCGCATGGGGACTGGCCTTTCCTGAGGCCTCCAGAGCCGGTCCCTGAGGACAACGTCTTAAGTCGAGAGCACCTGCCGCAACTCGAGAAAATCCAGGAGGTTCTCCCTCTAGGCGAGATGAGGCCCATTTCCGCTGAGGTGTCTCGAGGCTAATCACACCTAACCTCTGGAACTTCCAAAGGGTCCTTCACACCCTTGCTGCAACTCAAGAACTTCCCCGACTTACCCGGCTCCACTCAAGAGGAAGCACGAGAGTCCCGCCCACATCCAGAGGAGACCCGTTTCTGCCTCATAGCTCAAGAGGAGGGATTCTTTCCCTGCGTGGTCGGGAAAGAATTCCCCGTGTTCCCGTTGCATCTCAAGAGGAGTCGCTCTCCACAGGAAAGGCGAGAGGAACTCCAGGGTCGTGCCACCATTCCCTGAGTCCCCCAGATGTCTCAGTCTATTCCAGGGAAACCTGTTTTCCCTGCACTGCCTCGACTTTCAAGCCGAGGATCGACTCACACCACGGTGGCACGTGGGACAGCCCTGTGGGAAAGCCTCTTGGAAAGCCACAGTAACCTTGATCCACGCGAAGGGAAGCGTGACACTGCTGCTACAGCTCGGGAGGAAGCTCACGTGCATGACCCCACTCGAGACGAGGACTGACTCCACTGGGGAGACTCCAGGAGTTCACCAAGATACATGTCGGCACTGCAGAGGAATCCTCAGTTTCCAGCACCGACTCCACACAAGGTCTTAGGCCCGGCATTAACGGGAGAGGAATCCCAAGAGGCCCCCGAGCAACTCGCATGGGGACTGGCCTTTCCTGAGGCGACCAGAGCGGGTCCCTGAGGTCCCCGTCGTAGTCGAGAGCACCTGCCGCAACTCGAGAAAATCCAGGAGGTTCTCCCCCTCCAGGCGAGATGAGGCCCATTTCCAGTGAGGTGTCTCGAGGCTAATCACACCTAAACTCTGGAACTTCCAAAGGTTCCTTCACACCCTTGCTTCAACTCAAGAAGTTCCCCGACATACCCGTCGCCACTCGAGAGGAAGCACGAGAGTCCCACCCACATCCAGAGCAGTCCGCTTCCGCCTCCTAGCTCGAGAGGAGGGATCCTTTCCCTGCGTGGTCGGGACAGAATTCCCGGCGTTCCCGTCGCATCTCAAGAGGGAGTCGCTTTCCACAGGAAAGGCGAGAGGAACTTCAGAGTCGTACCACCATTCTCAGAGTCCCCCAGATGTCTCCGTCCATTCCAGGAAAACCTGTTTTCCCTGCACTGCCTCGACTTTCAAGCCGAGGATCGACTCACACCACGGTGGCACGTGGACAGCCCTGTGGGAAAGCCTCGTGGGAAAGCCACAGATCCCTTGATCCACGCGAAGGGAAGCGTGACACTGCTGCTACAGCTCGGGAGGAAATCGCATGTGCATGCCCCCACTCGAGACGAGGACTGACTCCCCTGGGAGACTCCAGAAGTACCCCAAGATCCATGTCAGCACTGGAGAGGAATCCTCAGGTTCCGACACCGACTCTACACAATGTCTTAGGCCCCGGCATCGATGGGAGGGATATCCCGAGAGCCCCCGAGCAACTCGCATGGGGACTGGCCTTTCCTGAGACACCAGAGCGGGTCCCTGAGGTCCCGTCGTAAGTCGAGATCACCTGCCTCAACTCGAGAAAATACATGAGGTTCCACCCTCCAGGCGAGATGAGGCCCATTTCCGCTGAGGCGTCTCGAGGCTAATCACATCTACCTCTGGAACTTCCAAAGGGTCCTTCACACCCTTGCTGCAACTCAAGAAGTTCCCCGACATACCCGATTCCACTCGAGAGGAAGCACGAGAGTTCCGCCCACATCCAGAGGAGCTCCGTTTCCGCCTCCTTGCTCGAGAGACGGGTTCCTTTCGCTGCGTGGTCGGGAAAGAATTCCCCGGCGTTCCTGTCGCATCTCAAAGTGGAGGCAGCTCTCGCACAGGAAAGGCGAGAGGAACTCCAGGGTCGTGCCACCATTCCCAGCGTCCCCCAGATGTCTCACTCCATTCCAGGGAAACCTGTTTTCCTGCACTGCCTCGACTTTGAAGCGCGAGG
>NW_017208168.1:0-4062 GCF_001704415.2 Capra hircus | reverse complement strand
TGAAGGACCCTGTGGAAGTTCCAGATGTTAGATGTGGTTAGACTCGAGACGCATCAGTGAAATGGGCCTAATCTCGCCTGGAGGGGAGAACGTCCTGGATATTCTCGAGTTGCGGGAGGTGCTCTCAACGTACGATGGTGACCTCAGGGACCCGCTGTGTTGGCCTCAGGAAAGGCCAGTCCCCATGCATGTTGCTTGGGGTCCTGTCGGGATTCCTCTCCCGTCGATGTCGGGGCCTAAGATCTCGTGTGGAGTCGTTGCTGGAACCTGAGGATTCCTCTCCAGTGCTGACATGGATCTTGGGGTACTTCTGGCGTATCCCAGTGCAGTCAGTCGTCTACTCGAGTGGGGGCATGCACGTGCGCTTTCCTCCCGAGCTTTAGCAGCAGTGTCACCCTTCCCTTCGCGTGGATCAACGGATCTGTGGCTTTCCCTCGAGGCTTTCCCAAGAGGCTTTCCAACGAGGCTTTCCACAGGGCTGTCGCACGTGCCACCGTGGTGTGAGTCGATCCTTGGCTTGAAAGTCGAGGCAGTGCAGGGAAAACAGGTTTCCCTGGAATGGACTGAGACATCCAGGGGACTCTGGGAATGGTGGCACGACCCTCGAGTTCCTCTCGCCTTTACTGTGGAGAGCGCCTCCTCTTGAGATGCCGACGGGAACGCCGGGAATTCTTTCCCGAACACGCAGGGAAAGGATCCCTCCTCTGGAGCTAGGAGGCGGAAACGGGGCTCCTCTGGATGTGGGCGGGACTCTCGTGCTTCCTCTCGAGTGGAGACGGGTATGTCGGGGAACTTCTTGAGTTGCAGCAAGGGTGTGAAGGACCCTTTGGAAGTTCCAGATGTTAGATGTGATTAGCCTCGAGACGCCTCAGCGGAAATGGGCCTCATCTCACCTGGAGGGGAGAACCTCCTGGATTTTCTCGAGTTGCGGCAGGTGCCCTCGACCTACGACGGGGACCTCAGGTACCCGCTCTGGTGGCCTCAGGAAAGGCCAGTCCCCTTTCGAATTTCTGGGGCCTCTCAGGATTCCTCTCCAGTCGATGCCGGGGCCTAAGAGCTTGTGTGGAGTCGGTGCCGGAACCTGAGGATTCCTCTCCAGTGCTGACATGGATCCTGGGGTACTTCTGGAGTCTCCCCAGGGGAGTCAATCCTCGTCTCGAGTGGGGGCGTGCACGTGCGCTTTCCTCCCGAGCTGTAGCAGCACTGTCATGCTTCCCTTCGCGTGGATCAAGGGATCTGTGGCTTTCCCTCGAGGTTTTCCCTCGAGGCTTTCCCACGAGGCTTTCCCACAAGGTTTTCCCACATGGCTGTCCCACGTGCCACCGTGGTGTGAGTCGATCCTCGGCTTGAACGTCCAGGCAGTGCAGGGAAAACTGGTTTCCCTGGAATGGACTGAGACATCTGGGGGACTCTGGGAATGGTGCCACGACCCTTGATTCCCTCTCGCCTTTCATGTGGAGAGCGCTGCCTCTTGAGATGCCACGGGAACGCCAGGAATTCTTTCCCGACCCTGCAGGGAAAGGATCCCTCCTCTCGAGCTAGGAGGCGGTAACGGGGCTCCTCTGGATGTGGGCGGGACGCTCGTGCTTCCTCTCGAGTGGAGACGGGTATGTCCGGGAACTTCTTGAGTTGCAGCAAGGGTGTGAAGGACCCTTTGTAAGTTCCAGAGGTTAGGTGTGATTAGCCTTGAAACAGCTCAGCGGAAATGGGCCTCATCTCGCCTGGAACGGAGAACCTCCTGGATTTTCTCAAGTTGCGGCAGGTGCTCTGGACTTAGGACGGGGAACACAGGGACCCGCTCTGGTGGCCTCAGGAAAGGCCAGTAAACATGCGAGTTGCTCGGGGGCCTCTCGGGATTCCTCTCCCTTCGATACCGGAGCCGAAGACCTTGTGTGGAGTCGGTGCCGGAACCTGAGGATTCCTCTCCAGTGCTGACATGGATCTTGGGGTACTTCTGGAGTCTCCCCAGGGGAGTGTGTCCTCGTCCCGAGTGGGCGCCTGCACGTACGCTTTCCTCCCGAGCTGTAGCACCAGTGTCACGCTTCTCTTCGCATGGTTCAAGGAATCTGTGCCTTTCCCTCGAGGCTTTCCCAAAGGGCTGTTCCACGTGCCACCGTGGTGTGTGTCGATGTCAATCCTCGGCTTTGAAAGTCGAGGCAGTGCAGGGAAAACAGGTTTCCCTGGAATGGACTGAGACATCTTGGGGACTCTGGAAATGGTGGCACGACGCTGGAGTTCCTCTCGCCTTTCCTGTGGAGAGCGCCTCCTCTTGAGATGCGACGGGAACGCCGGGAATTCTTTGCCGACCACGAAATGAAATGATACCTCCTCTCCAGCTAGGAGGCGGAAACGGGGCTCTTCTGGATGTGGGCTGGACTCTCGTGCTTCCCCTTGACTGGAGACGGGTATGTCAGGGAACTTCTTGAGTTGCCGCAAGGCTGTGAAGGACCCTTTGGAAGTTCCAGAGGTTAGGTGTGATTAGCCTTGAGTCGCCTCAGCGGAAATGGGCCTCATCTCGCCTGGAGGGGACAACCACCTGGATTTTCTTGACTTGCGGCAGGTGCTCTCGACTTGCGACGGGGACCACAGGGACCCCCTCTGGAGGCCTCAGGAAAGGCCAGTCCCCATTCGAGTTGCTTGGGATCCTTTCGGGATTTCTCTCCCGTCGATGCCGGGGCCTAAGTCCTTGTGTGGAGTCGGTGCCGGAACCTGAGGATTCCGCTCCAGTACTGACATGAATCTTGGGGTACTTCTGGAGTCTCCCCTGGGAAGTCAGTCCTCGTCTGGAGTGGGGGCATGCACGTGCGCTTTCCTCCTGAGCTGTAGCAGCAGTGTCCCGCTTCCCTTCGCGTGGATCAAGGAATCTGTGGCTTTCCCTCGAGGCTTTCCCACGAGGCTTTCCCACAGGGCTGTTTCAAGTGCCACCGTGGTGTGAGTCGATCCTCGGCTTGAAAGTCGAGGCAGTGAAGGGAAAACAGGTTTCCCTGGAATGGACTGAGACACCTGGGGGACTCTGGGAATGGTGGCACGACCGTGAAGTTCCTCTCGCTTTTCCTGTGGATATCGCCTCCTCTTGAGATGCGACGGGAATGACGGGAATTCTTTCCTGACCACACAGGGAAAGTATCCCTCCTCTCGAGCTACGAGGCGGAATCGGGGCTCCTTGGATGTGGTCGAGACTCTCGTGCTTCCTCTCGAGTTGAGACGGGTATTTCGGGGAACTTCTTGAGTTGAAGCAAGGGTGTGAAGGACCCTTTGGAAGTTCTCGACGTTAGGTGTGTTTCGCCTCGAGATCCTCAGCGGAAATGGGCCTCATCTCTCCTGGAGGGGAGAACCTCCTGGATTTTCTCGTGTTGCGGCCGGTGCTCTCGACTTACGACGGGGACCTCAGGGACCCGCTCTGGTGGCCTCAGAAAAGGCCAGTCCCCATGCGAATTGCTCGGGGGCCTCTCCGGATTCCTCTCCCGTCGATGCCGGGGCCTAACACCTTGTGTGGAGTCGGTGCCGGAACTTGAGCATTCCTCTCCAGTGCTGACATGGATCTTGGGGTACTTCTGGAGCCTCCACCGGGGATTCAGTCCTCGTCTCGACTTAGGTCATTCACGTGCACTTTCCTCCCGAGCTGTAGCAGCAGTGTCATGCTTCCCTTCGCGTGGATGAAGAAATCTGTGGCTTTAACTCCAGGTTTTCGCAGCAGGCTTTCCCACGAGGCTTTCCCACAGGGCTGTCCCACAGGCCACCATGGTGTGAGTCGATCCTCGGCTTGAAAGTCGAGGCAGTGCAGGAAAACTGGTTTCCCTGGAATGGGACTGAGACATCTGGGGACTCTGGAATGGTGGCACGACCCTGGAGTTCCTCTCGCCTTTCCTGTGGAGAGCGCCTGCTCTTGAGATGCGACGGAACACCTGGAATTCTTTCAGGAGCACGCAGGAAAAGGATCCCTCCTATCGAGCTAGGAGATGGAAACGGGGCTCCTCTGTATGTGGGCGGGACTCTTGTGCTTCCTCTCGAGTGTAGACGGGTATGTCGGGGAACTTCTTGAGTTGCAGCAAGCGGTGAAGG
>NW_017208167.1:0-4063 GCF_001704415.2 Capra hircus | reverse complement strand
GGTTGGGAGGTGGTTTGGAGCGGTGCTGTTTTGGGATGAGGCCCTTTATCCTCACATCTTCCTGTGGGAATGGGAGTCGGGGAGCTCTGTGGCCTTGCTGCCTTCAGTGTTTCCTCTGCACAGGGGCCTAGTGGCTTCTGCCTTCTGTCAGCGTTACCGGGTTTGGGCTTCGCTTTGGGGCGTTGGCCCTTTGCCTTGGCCTGGCCTTGGCCTTGCCCTTGCGTTGCCCTTGCCTTGCCCTTGGACTTGGCCCCTTGCCCTTGCCTTTGCCCTTGAACTTGACCTTGGACTTGACCTTTGACCTTGATCTTGACCTTGAACTTGACCTTCACCTTGAACTTGAACTTGACCTTGAACTTGAACTTTGACCTTGACCTTGACCAACAACGGTAGACCTCCAGATTTGCTCAGAGCACCGAGGTCCTGAGTAGGGCCCTGTATCTCCCCTTCCCTTTGTGATCATTGCAAAGACATTCCTAGCTGATAGCCCATGAAGAAGCCAGCAGTGGGAGTGTGTTTGACACGACTGTGCGCCTTCCTGGCCTCAACTCCACAAGGGGCCTTACCTCTCGAAGTAGGCCCATGTCCCCTTGGGAGGTGTCATGCCTCTTTTCCCTCACTGCCAAAGGGTGGAGCAAAGCTCGCTCTGTCAGAGGTACAAAAACAGCCAAATGAATGGATTTTCAACCTCTTGCTAGGCTGCACACTTTCAGGGCCCACTTTACTGAAACAGGTGCTCTGTGGCCCGTGGTTGGGCATGCAGGTTCACAAACAGGGTGAGATCCTGTGCAAGCCAAGAATTTTCCTGAAAGACCTAGGCTCACTAGAGCTCTCCTCCAGAGCAAAGGGGGGATAGAGGAGATGTATGGAGGAGTCTTTGCCTTTCCCTGTGAGTGTGGGGCTACTCCCTACGGCCCCAAGCTCAGGATAACTGCCTCTAAGAAAGGAATGGCAAGAAGCGCTATTCTTGGAGGTTGGGACAGGGAGTTCGCAGCATGTGGGGAAGAAAGACTTCTTCGGGGAAGAAGAGGCAACCACTGCGGGTGTGTTGCAAGCCTCTATTTGGAAGGAACAGGTTTGCTTATACAACTCAAGACAACCCACTCTGGTGCCTCAGGAAAGGCCAGTCCCCATGCGAGTTCCTTGGGGGCCTCTCGGATTCCTCTCCCGTCGATGCCGGCCTAAGACCTTGTGTGGAGTCGGTGCCGGAACCTGAGGTTTCCTCTCCAGTGCTGACATGGATCTTGGGGTACATCTGGAGTCTCCCCAGGGAGTCAATCCTCGTCTCGAGCAGGGGCATGCACGTGCGCTTTCCTCCCGAGCTGTAGCAGCAGTGGCACGCTTCCCGTCGGTGGATCAAGGGATCTGTGGCTTTCCCTCGAGGCTTTCCCACGAGTCTTTCCCACAGGGCTGTCCCACGTGCCAACGGTGTGAGTCGATCCTCGGCTTGAAATCGAGCAGTGCAGGGAAAACAGGTTTCGCTGAAATGGACTGAGACATCTGGGACTCTGAGAATGTGGCACGACCCTGGAGTTCCTCTCGTCTTTCCTGTGGAGAGGGCCTCCTCTTGAGATGCGACGGGAACGCCGGGAATTCTTTCCCTTCCACGCAGGAAAGGATCCCTCCTCTCGAGCTAGGAGGCGGAAACGGGCTCCTGGGATGTTGGCGGGACTCTTGTGCTTCCTCTCGAGTGGAGACGGTATGTCGGGAACTTCTTGAGTTGCAGCAAGGGTGTGAAGGACCCTTTGGAAGTTCCAGAGTTTAGGTGTGATAAGCCTCCAGACGACTCAGCGAAATGGCCTCATCTCGCCTGGAGGGGAGAACCTCCTGGATTTTCTCGAGTTGTGGCAGGTGCTCTTGACTTATGACGGGACGTCAGGGACCCGCTCTGGTGGCCTCAGGAAAGGCCAGTGCCCATGCGAGTTGTTCGGGGCCCTCTCGGGATTCCTCTCGCGTCGATGCGGGGCCTAAGACCTTGTGTGGAGTCAGTGCCGGAACCTGAGGTTTGCTCTCCTGTGCTGACATGGATCTTGGGTACTTCTGGAGTCCCCCCAGGGAGTCAGTCCTGATCTCGAGGGGGCATGCACGTGCGCTTTCCTCCGAGCTGTAGCACCAGTGGCACGCTTCCGTCGAGTGGATCAAGGGATCTGTGGTTTCCCTCGAGGCTTTCCACGAGGCTTTTCCACGAGTCTTTCCCACAGGGCTGTCCCATGAGCCACTGTGGTGTGAGTCGATCCTCGGCTTGAAAGTCGAGGCAGTGCAGGGAAAACAGGTTTCCCTGGAATGGACTGAGACATATGGGGGACTCTGGGAATGGTGGCACGACCCTGGAGTTCTCTCGCCTTTCCTGTGGAGAGCGCCTCCTCTTGAGATGCATTGGGATCGCCGGGAATTCTTTCCCTACCACGCAGGGAAAGGATACTCCTCTCGAGCTAGGAGGTGGAAACGGGTCCTTGGATGTGGGCTGCACTCTCGTGCTTCCTCTCGAGTGGAAACGGTATGTCGGGGAAATTTTTGAGTTGCAGCAAGGTGTGAAGGACCCTTGGGAAGGTCGAGAGGTTAAGTGAGATTAGCCTCGAGACATATCAGCGGAAATGGGCCTCATCTCGCCTGGAGGGAGAACCTCCTGGATTTTCCCAAGTTGCGGCAGGTGCTCTCGACTTACGACGGGGACGTCAGGGACCCGCTCTGGTGGCCTCAGGAAAGGCCAGTCCCCATGCGAGTTGCTCGGGGCCTCGCGGATTCCTCTCCCGTCGATGCGGCCTAAGACCTTGTGTGGAGTCGGTGCCAGAACCTGAGGATTCCTTTCCAGTGCTGACATGGTTCTTGGGGTACTTCTGGAGTCTCACCAGGAAAGTCAGTCCTCGCCTTGAGTAGGGGCATGCACGTGCGCATTCCTCCCGAGCTGTAGTAGCAGTGTCACGCTTCCCTTCGCGTGGATCAAGGGATCTGTGGCCTATCCCTCGAGGCTTTCCTACGAGCTTTCCCACGTGGCTTTCCACGAGGCTTTCCCACGGCTTTAGCACAGGGCTGTCCATGAGCCACCGTTGTGTGAGTCGATCCTCGCTTGAAAGTCGAGGCTGTGCAGGGAAAACAGGTTTCCCTGGAATGGACTGTGACATCTGGGGACTCTGGGAATGGTGGCACGACCCTGGAGTTCATCTCGCCTTTCCTGTGAAGTGCGCCTCCTCTTGAGATGCTAGGGAACGCCGGAATTCTTTACTGACCACGCAGGGAAAGGATCCCTCCTCTCGAGCTAGAGGGGGAAACGGGCCTCCTCTGGATGTGGACCGGACTCTCGTGCTTCCTCTCGAGTGGAGACGGGTATGTCGGGGAACTTCTTGAGTTGCAACAAGGGTGTGAAGGACCTTTTGGAAGTTCCAGAGTTTAGGTGTGATTAGCCTCGATACGGGTCAGCGGAAATGGGCCTCATCTCGCCTGGAGGGGAGAACCTCCTGGATTTTCTCAAGTTGCGGCAGGTGCTCTCGACTTACGACGGGACGTCAGGGTCCCCCTCTGGTGGCCTCAGGAAAGGCCAGTCCCCATGCGAGTAGCTCGGGGTCCTCTCGGGATTCCTCTCCCGTCGATGCCGGGGCCTAAGACCTTGTGTGGAGTCGGTGCCCGAAACAGAGGTTTCCTCTCCAGTGCTGACATGGATCTTGGCTACTTCTAGAGTCTCCCCAGGGGAGTCAGTCCTCGTCTCGAGTGGGACATGCACGTGCGCTTTCCTCCCGAGCTGTAGCAGAAGTGGCACGCTTCCCGTCGAGTGGATCAAGGGATCTGTGGCTTTCCCTCGAGTCTTTCCCATGAGGCTTTCCCACAGGGCTTTTCCACGTGCCACCATGGTGAGTCGATCCTCAGCTGAAAGTCGAACCAGTGCAGGGAAAACAGGTACCTCCTTCCCCACAGTAGGAGGTACAGTGTCCCCTTGGGCGGGTATCTCCAGGGCACTAACGCTGGGGGGTTCCCGCGGAAGTGCGGGCCTTAGGCTCCACGTGAGAAAAGCCCAAATGGCATTAGCTGCCAGTCCAGACGCTGGCCCCTCAGGGCTCTGGCCGGAGCC
>NW_017208166.1:0-4063 GCF_001704415.2 Capra hircus | reverse complement strand
AGAGCACTTGCCGCAACTCGAGAAAATCCAGGAGGTACACCCTCCAGGCGAGATGAGGCCCATTTCCGCTGAGGCTTCTCGAGGCTAATCACACCTAATATCTGGAACTTCCAAAGGGTCCTTCACACCCTTGCTGCAACTCAAGAAGTTCCCCGACATACCCGTCTCCACTCGAGAGAAGCACGAGAGTCCCGCCCACATCCAGAGGAGCCCTTTCCGCCTCCTAGCTCGAGAGGAGGGATCATTTCCCTGCGTGGTCGGGAAAGAATTCCCGGCGTTCCGTCGCATCTCAAGAGGAGGCGCTCTCCACAGGAAAGGCGAGAGGAACTCCAGGTCGTGCCACCATTCCAGAGTCCCCCAGATGTCTCAGTCCATTCCAGGGAAACCTGTTTTCCTTGCACTGCCTCGACTTTCACGCTGAGGATCAACTCACACCACGGTGGCACGTGGGACAGCCCTGTGGGAAGCCTCGTGGGAAAGCCTCGTGGGAAAGCCTCGAGGGAAAGCCACAGATCCTTGATCCACGCGAAGGGAAGCGTGACACTGCTGCTACAGCTCGGGAGGAAAGCGCACGTGCATGCCCCCACTCGAGACGAGGACTGACTCCCCTGGGAGACTCCAGAAGTACCCCAAGATCCATGTCAGCACTGGAGAGGAATCCTCAGGTTCCGGCACCGACTCCACACAAGGTCTTAGGCCAGGCATCGACGGAGAGGAATCCGAGAGCCCCGAGCAACTCGCAGGGGACTGGCCTTTCCTGAGGCCACCAAAGCGGGTCCCTGAGGTCCCCGTCGTAAGTCGAGAGCACCTGCCGCAACTCGAGAAAATCCAGGAGTTCTCCCCTCCAGGCTAAATGAGGCCCATTTCCGCCAGGCGTCTCGAGGCTAATCACACCTAACCTCTGGAACTTCCAAAGGGTCCTTCACAACCTTGCTGCAACTCAAGAAGTCCCCCGAAATACCCGTCTCCACTCGAGAGGAAGCACGAGATTTCCGCCCACATCCAGAGGAGCCCCGTTTCCGCCTCCTAGCTCGAGAGGGGGGATCCTTTCCCTGCGTGTTCGGGAAAGAATTCCCGGCGTTCCCGTCGCATCTCAAGAGGAGGCGCTCTCCACAGGAAAGGCCAGAGGAACTCCAGGGTCGTGCCACCATTCCCAGAGTCCCCCAGATTCTCAGTCCATTCCAGGGAAACCTGTTTTCCCTGCATTGCCTCGACTTTCAAGCCGAGGATCAACTCACACCAGGGTCCACGTGGGAAAGCCCTGTGGGAAAGCCTCGTGGGAAAGCCTCGTGGGAAAGCCTCGGAGGGAAAGCCCTGGTCCCTTGATACACGCGAAGGGAAGCGCGACACTGCTGCTACAGCTCGGGAGGAGAGCGCACGTGCATGCCCCCACTCGAGACGGAGGACTGACTCCCCTGGGGAGACTCCAGAAGTACCCCCAAGTTCCATGTCAGCACTGGAGAGGAAACCTCAGGTTCCGGAACTGATTCCACACGAAGGTCTTAGGCCCCAGCAACGGACGGGAGAGGAATCCCGAGAGGCCCCCGAGCAACTCGCATGGTGACTGGCCTTTTCCTGAGGCCACCAGAGCGGGTCCCTGAGGTCCCCGTGGTAAGTCGAGATCACCTGCCGCAACTGGAGAAAATCCAGGATGTTCTCCCCTCCAGGCGAGATGAGGCCCATTTCCGCCTGAGGCGTCTCGAGGCTAATCACACCTAACCTCTGGAACTACCAACAGGTCCTTCACACCCTTGCTGCAACTCAAGAAGTTCCCCTACTTACCCGTCTCCACTCGAGAGGAAGCACTCGAGTTCCGCCCACATCCAGAGGAGCCCCGTTTCCGCCTCCTAGCTTGAGAGTAGCGATCCTTTCCCTGCGTGGTCGGGAAAGAATTTCCGGCGTTCCCGTCGCATCTGAAGAGCAGGGGCTCTCCACAGGAAAGGTGAGAGGAACTCCAGGGTCGTGCCACCATTCCCAGAGTCCCCCAGATGTCTCAGTCCATTCCAGGGAAACCTGTTTTCCCTGCACTGCCTCGACTTTGAAGCCGAGGATCCACTCACACCACGGTGGCACGTGGGACAGCCTTGTGGGAAAGCCTCGTGGGAAAGCCTGGTGGGAAAGCCTCGAGGGAAAGCCACAGATCCCTTGATCCACGCGAATGGAAGCGCGAACACTGCTGCTACAGCTCGGGAGGAAAGCGCACGTGCCTGCCCCTACTCGAGAAAAGGACTGACTCCCCTGGGCAGACTCCAGAAGTTCCCCAAGATCCATGTAAGCACTGGACAGGAATCCTCAGGTTCCGGCACTGGAGAGGAATCCTCAGGTTCCGGCACTGACTCCACACAAGGTCTTACGCCCCAGCATCGACGGGAGAGGCATCCCAAGAGAACCCCGAGCAACTCGCATGGGGACTGGCCTTTCATGAGGCCACGAGAGCGGGTCGCTGAGGTCCCCGTCGTAAGTCGAGAGCACCTGCCACAACTCGAGAAAATCCAGGAGGTACACCCCTCCAGGCAGATGAGGCCCATTTCCGTGGAGGCTTCTGGAGGCTAATAACACCTAACATCTGGAACTTCCAAAGGGTCCTTCACACCCATGCTGCAACTCAAGAAGTTCCCTGACATACCCGTCTCCACTCGAGAGGAAGCACGAGAGTCTCGCCCACATGCAGAGGAGCCCCGTTTCCGCCTCCTAGCTCGAGAGGAGGTATCCTTGCCCTGCGTGGTCGGGAAAGAAATCCCGGCATTGCCGTCGCATCTCAAGAGGAGGCGCTCTCCACAGGAAAGGCGAGAGGAACTCCAGGGTCGTGCCACCATTCCCAGAGTCCCCCAGATATCTCAGTCCATTCCAGGGAAACCTGTTTTCCCTGCACTGCCTCGGCTTTCACGCTGAGTATCGACTCACACCACGGTGGCACGTGGGACAGCCCTGTGGGAAAGCCTCATCGGAAAGCCTCCTGGGATAGCCTCGAGGGAAAGCCACATATCCCTTGATGCACGCGAAGGGAAGTGTGACACTGCTGCTACAGCTCAGGAGGAAATCGCACGTGCATACCCTCACTCAAGACGAGGACTGACTCCCCTGGGGAGACTCCAGAAGTACCCCAAGATCCATGTCAGCACTGGAGAGGAAATCCTCAGGTTCAGGCACCGACTCCACACAAGATCTTAGGCCCCGGCATCACCGGGAGAGGAATCCCGAGAGGCCCCCGAGTAACTCGCATGCGGACTGGCCTTTCCTGAGGCCACCAGAGCGGGTCCCTGAGGTCCCTGTCGTAAGTCGAGAGCACCTGCCGCAACTCGAGAAAATGCAGGAGGTTCTACCCTCCAGGCGAGATGAGGCCCATTTCCGCTGAGGCGTCTGGAGGCTAATCACATCTAACAACTGGAACTTCCAAAGGGTCCTTCACACCCTTGCTGCAACTCAAGAAGTTTCCCGACATACCCGTCTCCACTCGAGAAGAAGCACGAGAGTCCCGCCCACATCCAGAGGAGACCCGTTTCCGACTCCTAGCTCGAGAGGAGGGATCCTTTCCCTGCTGTGGTGGGGAAAGAATTCCCCGCGTTCCCGTCGCATCTCAAGAGGAGGCGCTCTCCACAGGCAAAGGCCAGAGGAACTCCTGGTCGTGCCACCATTCCCAAGCGTCCCCCAGATGTCTCAGTCCATTTCCAGGGAAACCTGTTTTTCCCTGCACTGCCTCGACTTTGAAGCCGAGGATCCACTCACACCACGGTGGCACGTGGGACAGCCCTGTGGGAAAGCCTCGTGGGAAAGCCTTGGAAAGCCACGAGGAATCCACAGATCCTTGATGCACGCGAAGGAAGCGTGACACTGCTGCTACAGCTCGGGAGGAAAGGCGCACGTGCATGCCCCCCACTCGAGACGAGGACTGACTCCCTGGGAGACTCCAGAAGTACCCCAAGATCCATGTCAGCACTGGAGAGGAATCCTCAGGTTCCGGCACCGACTCCACACAAGGTCTTAGGCCCCGATCGACGGGAGAGGAATCCCGAGAGGCCCCCGAGCAACTCGCATGGGACTGGCCTTTCCTGAGGCCACCAGA
>NW_017208165.1:0-4063 GCF_001704415.2 Capra hircus | reverse complement strand
CTGCCTTGCCTTTGCCTTCGTCCAAGCGTGGGCCTTGAGGAGGGCTTTGAGGTGGCTGTGCAGCATTGGACGACTGGACTCTGAGGGCATCTCAGACATTGTGACATAAGCTCTCGTCAGGACGGGCCAAAGCGACAGGGCCAAGCAGCAGGGCCTCCTTAAGAAATATCGCTTATCGTCCCTTGCGCACCAAACCAAACAAAGCTCATACTCACCGCGAGAAAGCAACAGAAGGTTCCAAGGGCCCCACTGGCTGAAGATGTTATTGCAACTCCCACAACTTCTCGAGGCTGACTCCGCCTGGGTGCCTAGATAAAGTAGCATGTGAGAAGACACAGCTAGGTAGTCGACCAATAAGCAATCACCTCACCCGCAGCAGAAGAACATGCTGCAGAGTGCAGATATCGGGCACTTATCCTGCGTGTCTGGGTTCCCGCCCACAGCCCAACTCAGGGGAAGCAGCCCCTGAGGCAAGACCTGCTGGAGAGCCTGCTGCGCCGCCTGATAGGCGAGAGCACAGCCAGCAGTGTAGCGAGCCTCCTCGGGAGAAGAGGAGGCAGCCGAGCCCAGTCAAGAGGAAAGCCTGCTTGCACGAGCTAAGTGCGCCTCCAGTACGGCAGAGCCTAGCTCTGCTCAGAGCCCGATCTGGCAGAGTTTCTGGCGCGAGGCTGCTCTGGCCGGGCTAGCCTTGCCCAGACTTGCCTTGCTTTTAGGCTGCCTCTCCAGGAAGGAGCAGCAGCAGGAGCCTGGGAGACGCCACTGGCCCTTTCTTGCCTCAGCTCCAATCCTGCCTTGCCTTTGCACTTAGGTCCAGTCCTCCTTAAGGAGAGCTTAGGGGCTGGTGGGTTGCACACTGCCAAGGGCTCAGCAGTGAGAATTCTGTCAGAGGAAGGGAAGGGCAACTGCAGGGCTCCTCCAGCGGTTGCTTGGCCGCCCAGATTCAGCCGCCACACGGAGAGCACCCAGGCTCCCAGTGCCCTGGCTGGGGTTTTCAGCCCCGCACACACGGAGGCTGATTCCTTGGGTGCCCAGAAAGTGTATGACAGACGTAGGTTCCCTAGCACTCTCCTCCCCAGCAGAGACATGTGCAGGTGTTTGGGCCTGATCCTGCGTGTCTGGGTTCCTGCCCACAGCCCCAACTCAGGGGAAGCAGCCCCTGAGGCAAGACCTGCTGGAGGAGCCCTGCGCCCCCGCCGATAGGCGAGTGCACAGCCAGCAGGGAAGCGAGCCTCCTCGGGGGAAGAGGAGGCAGCAAGTCCCCGTCAAGCTGAAATCCCTGCTTACACGAAGCTAAGTGCGACTCCAGTACGGCAGATCTCTAGCTCTGTTCAGAGGCCCGATCTGGCAGAGTTCCTGGCACCAAGATGCTCTGCCATAGGCGAGCCTTGCGCAGACTTGCCTTTGCTTTAAGGCTCCCTCCCCAGGAAGGAGCAGGCTGTGTGAGGCTCGGAAACGCCACTGGCGCCTTCCTGGCTTCAGCTCTACCCCTGCCTTGCCTTTGCACTTAGGTCCCAAGCGTCCTTGAGGAGGGCTTAGGGGCTGGTGGGTTGCACACTGCCAAGGGCTCCAGCAGTGAAAGCTCTGTCAGAGGGAAGCGAAGGGCAACAGCAGGGCTCCTTCAGCGGTTCCTTGGCCGCCCAGACAAAGCTCCGCACGGAGAGCACCAGGTTCCAAGGGCCCTGGCTGGGTTTTGCATCCCCACACTCCCAGAGGCTGACTCCGTGGGTGCCTAGAAAGTGTGTGAGAGACGTAGGTTCCCTAGCACTCTCCTCCCCAGCAGAGACATGTGCAGGTGGTTGGGGCCTTATCCTGCGTGTCTGGGTTCCCGCCCACAGCCTCAACTCAGGGGAAGCAGCCCCTGAGGCAAGACCTGCTGGAGGAGCCCTGCGCGCCCGCCTGATAGGCGAGAGCACAGCCAGCAGTGTAGCGAGCCTCCTCGGGAGAAGAGGAGGCAGCCGAGCCCAGTCAAGAGGAAAGCCCTGCTTGCACGGAGCTAAGTGGCCCTCCAGTACGGCAGAGCTCTAGCTCTGCTCAGAGCCCCGATCTGGCAGAGTTTCTGGCGCGAGGCTGCTCGGCCGGGGGCTCGCCTTGCCCAGACTTGCCTTGCTTTTAGGCTCCCTCCCCCAGGAAGGAGCTGTCTGAGCGAGCCTGGGAGACGCCACTGGTGCCTTCCTTGCCTCAGCTCCAATCCTGCCTTGCCTTTGCACATAGGTGCCAGGCGTCGGTTGGGGAGGGCTTAGGGGGTGGTGGGTTGCACACTGCCAAGGGCTTCAGCAGTGAGAGCTCTGTCAGAGGGAAGGAAGGGCAACTGCAGGGCTCCTCCAGCGGTTTCTAGGCCGCCTAGAATCAGCGCCGCACCGAGAGCACCAGGCTCCCAGGGCCCCTGGCTGGGGTTTTCAGCCCCGCACACACGGAGGCTGATTCCTTGGGTGCCCAGAAAGTGTATGACAGACGTAGGTTTCCCTAGCACTCTCCTCCCCAGCAGAGACATGTGCAGGTGTTTGGGGCCTGATCCTGCGTGTCTGGGTTCCTGCCCACAGCCCCAACTCAGGGGAAGCAGCCCCTGAGGCAAGACCTGCTGGAGGAGCCCTGCGCCCCCGCCTGATAGGCGAGTGCACAGCCAGCAGGGAAGCGAGCCTCCTCGGGGAAGAGGAGGCAGCCCAGCCCCGTCAAGTTGAAAGCCCTGCTTGCACGGAGCTAAGTGCGCCTCCAGTACGGCAGAGCTCTAGCTCTGCTCAGAGCCCCGATCTGGCAGAGTTCCTGGCGCGAGGCTGCTCTGCCGGGGGCTAGCCTTGCCCAGACTTGCCTTGCTTTTAGGCTGCCTCTCCAGGAAGGAGCAGGCAGCAGGAGCCTGGGAGTCGCCACTGGCGCCTTTCTTGCCTCAGCTCCAATCCTGCCTTGCCTTTGCACTTAGGTCCCAGTCCTCCTTAAGGAGAGCTTAGGGCTGGTGGGTTGCACACTGCCAAGGCTCCAGCAGTGAGAATTCTGTCAGAGGGAAGGGAAGGGCAACTGCAGGGCTCCTCCAGCGGTTGCTTGGCCGCCCAGATTCAGCGCCACACGGAGAGCACCAGGCTCCCAGGGTCCCCTGGCTGGGGTTTTCAGCCCCGCACACACGGAGGGCTGATTCCTTGGGTGCCCAGAAAGTGTATGACAGACGTAGGTTCCCTAGCACTCTCCTCCCCAGCAGAGACATGTGCAGGTGTTTGGGGCCTGATCCTGCGTGTCTGGGTTCCTGCCCACAGCCCCAACTCAGGGGAAGCAGCCCCTGAGGCAAGACCTGCTGGAGGAGCCCTGCGCCCCCGCCGATAGGCGAGTGCACAGCCAGCAGGGAAGCGAGCCTCCTCGGGGGAAGAGGAGGCAGCAAGTCCCCGTCAAGCTGAAATCCCTGCTTACACGAAGCTAAGTGCGACTCCAGTACGGCAGATCTCTAGCTCTGTTCAGAGGCCCGATCTGCAGAGTTCCTGGCACCAAGATGCTCTGCCATAGGCGAGCCTTGCGCAGACTTGCCTTGCTTTAAGGCTCCCTCCCCAGGGAAGGAGCAGGCTGTGTGAGGCTCGGAAACGCACTGGCGCCTTCCTGGCTTCAGCTCTACCCCTGCCTTGCCTTTGCACTTAGGTCCCAAGCGTCCTTGAGGAGGGCTTAGGGGCTGGTGGGTTGCACACTGCCAAGGGCTCCAGCAGTGAAAGCTCTGTCAGAGGAAGCGAAGGGCAACAGCAGGGCTCCTTCAGCGGTTCCTTGGCCGCCCAGACAAAGCTCCGCACGGAGAGCACAGGTTCAAGCCCCTGGCTGGGTTTTGCATATCCCCACACTCCAGAGGCTGACTCCGTGGTGCCTAGAAAGTGTGTGAGAGACGTAGGTTCCCTAGCACTCTCCTCCCCAGCAGAGACATGTGCAGGTGTTGGGGCCTTATCCTGCGTGTCTGGTTCCGCCCACAGCCTCAACTCAGGGAAGCAGCCCTGAGGCAGACCTGCTGGAGGAGCCCTGCGCGCCCGCCTGATAGGCGAGAGCACAGCCAGCAGTGTAGCGAGCCTCCTCGGGAGAAGAGGAGGCAGCCGAGCCCAGT
>NW_017208164.1:0-4064 GCF_001704415.2 Capra hircus | reverse complement strand
GGGCCTATAGGGATTCCTCTCCCATCGATGCCGGTGCCTAAGACCTTGTTGTGTGGAGTCGGGGCCAGACCCTGAGGATGCCTCTCCAGTGCTGACATGAATCTTTCCATACTTCTGGAGTCTCACCAGGGGAGTCAGTCCTCATCTCGTGTGGGGGCATGCAGCAGGTGTCACGCTTGCCACCATGTGGTTCAAGGGATCAGTCGCTTTGCATCGAGGCTTTCCCACGAGGCTTTCGAACAGGGCTGTCGCCACATGTCACGGTGGTGTGAGTCTATCCTCGGCATGAACGTCGAGGCAGTGAAGGGAAAGCAGGTTCTTCTGGAATGGACGGAGACATCTGGGGGACTCTTGGAATGCTGGCAAGGCCCTGGAGTTCCTCTCGCCTTTCCTGTGAGAGTGCCTCCTCTTGAGATGCGACGGAAGCCCGGGAATTCTTTCCCGACGATGAAGGGAAAGGATCCCTCTTCTCGAGCTACGAGGCGGAAACGGGGCTCCGCTGGATGTGGGTGGGACCCTCGTCCTTCCTCTCGAGTGGAGATGGGTATGTCGGAGAACTTCTTGACTTGCAGCAAGGGTGTGAAGGACCCTTTCGAAGTTCCAGAGGTTAGTTGTGATTAGCCTCGAGAAGCCTCAGCGGAAATGGGCCTCATCTCGCCTGGAGGGAGAACCTCCTGGATTTTCTCGAGTTGCAGCTTCCTCTCGAAGTAGGCCCCATGTCCCCTTGGGGAGGGTGTCATGCCTCTTTTCTCCTCACTGCCAAAGGGTGGAGCCAAGCTCGCTCTGTCAGAGGTACAAAAACAGCAATTGAATGGATTTTCAAGCTCTTGCTAGGCTGCACCCTTTCAGGGCCCACTTTACTGAAACAGGTGCTCTGTGGCCCCTGGTTGGGTATGCAGGTTCACAAACAGGGTGAGATCCTGTCCAAGCCAAGAATTTTCCTGAAAGACATAGGCTCACTAGAGCTCTCCTCCGGAGCAAAGGGGATAGAGGAGATGTATGGAGGAGTCTTTGCCTTTCCCTGTGAGTGTGGGGCTACTCCCTACGGCCCCAGGCTCAGAGATAACTGCCTCTAAGAAAGGAATGGCAAGAAGCGCTATTCTTGGAGGTTGGGACAGGGAGTTCGCAGCATGTGGGGAAAGAAAGACTTCTTCGGGGAAGAAGAGGCAACCACCGGGGGTGTGTTTGCAAGCCTCTATTTGGAAGGAACAGGTTTGCTTATACAACTCAAGACCTCCAGATCTGCTCAGAGGACTGAAGTTCCAGAGACAGGGCCATGTATCTCCCCTTCCCTTTGAGATCCTTGCAAAGACATTCCTAGCAGATCGTGGGAGTGCCCATGAAGAAGCAAGCAGCGGGAGTGTGCTTGACATCACTGGCTGCCTACCTGGGCTCAGCTCCTCAAGGGACCTTTCTCTCCTGGTAGGCCCTATGTCCCCTTTGGGAGAGGGTGGTGCCCTCTTCCCTCCACACTGCAAAGGGTGGAGGTGGAGCAAACTCGTTCTCTCTGAGGTTAAAAAAAAAGACAAATTGGATGGATTTTTAAGCTCTTGCTATGCTGCACCCCTCCAGGACCCACTCGAGCAAAACAGGTGCCTGTGGCCCCTAGGTCGGTATGCAGGTTCACACACCGGGCGTGATCCCGTCAAAGCCAAGAATTTTCCTGACAGACCTAGGCTCACTAGAGCTCTCCTCCAGAGGAAAGGGGACATAAAAGACGTGTGTGTGAAGGTGGCTCTGCTTTCCAGGTCTCAATCTCAGGGATAACTGCCCCTAAGAAAGGAACTGCTGCTGCTGCTGCTGTTAAGTTGCTTCAGTCGTGTTCAACTCTGTGTGACGGCCATAGACGGTAGCCCACTAGGCTCCCCCGTCCCTGGGTTCTCCAGGCAAGAACAGTAAGTGGGTTGCCATTGCCTTCTCCAATGCATGAAAGTGAAAATGAAAGTGCAGTCGCTCAGTCGTGTCCGACCCTCAGCGACCCCACGGACTGCAGCCTACCAGGCTTCTCCGTCCATAGGATTTTTCTGAAAGGAACTGCAAGAAGCGCTTTTCCAGGAGGCTGGGAAAGGGAGTTCGCAGGATGTGGGGAAAGAGAGCCTCCTTCGGGAAGAATAGGCGGCCACTTGTTTTGTGTTGCAAACCTCTATTTGGAAGGAACAGGTTAGCTTATACAAAGGGAGACCTCCAGATCTGCTCAGAGGACCGAAGTTGCAGAGGCAGGTCGGTGTATTTTCCCTTCACTTTGCGATCCTTGCAAAGACATTCCTTGCTGATAGATGATTCAGCAAGGGCCTTTGAGACTGTTGTTTTCTTTCCTAGGTTCAAAGATTCCTTCAGTTCCTAATATAGATATCCTAGAAATTATGTGACATCCGTGAAAATCTGATATGTCCTGGTCAAATGCTGTCAGTTATAATTCCAGTTATCATATTAAAGCATTTCAAGTCGCAGCAGTGACCAGATTACATTGTCAATTTCTATTTAATCAGGTTTTAACCATGTCCTCTATGGTTTCACACTGATGCTTTGCAGAAATACTGCTACTTCAAGATATATGGAATATACTTTTTTTTAAGCTTACGATAATTTGTTTGTTTGTTTGTTTGTCTTCTGGTAAGCTGGTACCAGATGGAATTTAGTCTCCTTCTAGGTTAAGAGCACAAAGTTTTCTTAGAATGCATTTTTTGATAACAGACTATGAATTTCTTTACCTTCATTGATTTATAATTGTTTTCATCATCTGTTTTTTTACTTCGGTAAAGTAAATAAGCCTTATTTAAGATTTTTGGTACATGTAGGATGGACTAAGCTTTCCCCACTCTTGCAAGTTCCCTTAACCCTTCAGATTCTTCTTGTGGGACCAAGATCTCACTTTCCTCCAGAGGGACAATCCAAGCTTTTTATTAGTTGATCTGCCCTGACATCAGAGTCAATTTGAGCATGAGTTGGCCTATAATTAAGGCATGAAACTATGACTACATAAAGAAAAGGTGACTTTATGATTCAGGGATGGCCATGATATGCCTTGCACTTCAGAGAAAATGGGTTAAAATGATTTTTTTTTCTTCAAAACTGCACAGCCAGTTCTTTCAGCATATGCAATTGAAAACACCTAGTCATTAGGTCAGTTTTCATTCCAATCCAAAGAAAGGCAATGACAAAGAATATTGAAGCTGCTGCACAATTGCACTCATCTCACACACTAGTAAAGTAATGCTCAAAATTCTCCAAGTTCACATGAACTGTGAACTTCCAAATGTTCAAGAGGGATTTAAAAAAATGCAGAGAAACCAGAGATCAAACTGCCAACATCCACTGGATCATTGAAAAAGCAAGAGAGTTCCAGAAAAAAAGACATCTATTTCTGCTTTATTGACTATGCCAAAGCCTTTGACTGTGTGGATCACAATAAACTGGGAAAAATTCTGAAAGAGATGGGAATACCAGACCACCTGACCTGTCTCTTGAGAAACCTGTATGCAGGTCAGGAAGAAACAGTTCGAACTGGACATGGAACAACAGACTGGTTCTAAATAGGAAAAGGAATATGTCAAGGCTGTATATTGTCACCCTGCTTATTTAACTTATACGCAGAGTACATCATGAGAAACACTGGCTGGAGAAGCACACGCTGGAATCCAGATTGCTGGGAGAAATATCAAGAATCTCAGATATGCAGACGACACCACCCTTATGGCAGAAAGTGTATAAGAACTAAAGAGTCTCCTGATGAAAGTGAAAGAGGAGAGTGAAAAAGTTAGGCTTAAAGCTCAGCATTCAGAAAACTAAAATCATTGCATCCAGTCTCATCACTTCATGGCAAATAGATGGGAAAACATTGGAAACAGCAGCAGACTATTTTGGGGGGCTTGGAAATCACTGCAGGTGATGGCTGCCTCCATGAACTTAAAACATATTTATGACTTGGAAGAAAAGTGATGACCAAACTAGACAGCATATTAAAAGCCGAGACGTTGCTTTGCCAACAAAGATCCATCCAGTCAAGGCTATGGTTTTTCCATATGTCATGGATGGATATGAAAGATGTACTATAAAGAAAGTGA
>NW_017208163.1:0-4065 GCF_001704415.2 Capra hircus | reverse complement strand
TACCCCTGCCTTGCCTTTGCACTTAGGTCCAAGCGTCCTGAGGAGGGCTTAGGGGCTGGTGGGTTGCACACTGCAAGGGCTCCAGCAAGTGAAAGCTCTGTCAGAGGGAAGCGAAGGGCAACAGCAGGGCTCCTTCAGCGGTTCCTTGGCCGCCCAGACAAAGCGCCGCACCGGAGAGCACCAGGTTCCAAGGGCCCCTGGCTGGGTTTTGCACCCCACACTCCCAGAGGCTGACTCCTTGGGTGCCTAGAAAGTGTGTGAGAGACGTAGGTTCCCTAGCACTCTCCTCCCCAGCAGAGACATGTGCAGGTGGTTGGCGGCCTGATCCTGCGTGTCTGGTTCCCGCCCACAGCCCAACTCAGGGGAAGCAGCCCTGAGGCAAGACCTGCTGGAGGGCCCTGCGCGCCCGCCTGATAGGCGAGAGCACAGCCAGCAGGGTAGCGAGCCTCCTCGGGGAAGAGGAGGCAGCCAGCCCAGTCAAGAGGAAAGCCCTGCTTGCACGGAGCTAAGTGCGCCTCCAGTACGGCAGAGCTCTAGCTCTGCTCAGAGCCCCGATCTGGCAGAGTTTCTGGCGCGAGGCTGCTCTGCCGGGGGCTAGCCTTGCCCAGACTTGCCTTGCTTTTAGGCTGCCTCTCCAGAAAGGAGCAGGCAGCAGGAGCCTGGAGTCGCCACTGGCGCCTTTCTTGCCTCAGCTCCAATCCTGCCTTGCCTTTGCACTTAGGTCCCAGTCCTCCTTAAGGAGAGCTTAGGGGCTGGTGGGTTGCACACTGCCAAGGGCTCCAGCAGTGAGAATTCTGTCAGAGGGAAGGGAAGGGCAACTGCAGGGCTCCTCCAGCGGTTGCTTGCCGCCGCCCAGAATTCAGCGCCACACGGAGAGCACCAGGCTCCAGGTCCCTGGCTGGGGTTTTCAGCCCCGCACACACGGAGGCTGATTCCTTGGGTGCCCAGAAAGTGTATGACAGACGTAGGTTCCCTAGCACTCTCCTCCCCAGCAGAGACATGTGCAGGTGTTTGGGGCCTGATCCTGCGTGTCTGGGTTCCTGCCCACAGCCCCAACTCAGGGGGAAGCAGCCCCTGAGGCAAGACCTGCTGGAGGAGCCCTGCGCCCCCGCCCGATAGGCGAGTGCACAGCCAGCAGGGAAGCGAGCCTCCTCGGGGGAAGAGGAGGCAGCAGTCCCGTCAAGCTGAAATCCCTGCTTCCACGAAGCTAAGTGCGACCTCCAGTACGGCAGATCTCTAGCTCTGTTCAGAGGCCCGATCTGGCAGAGTTCCTGGCACCAAGATGCTCTGCCATAGGCGAGCCTTGCGCAGACTTGCCTTGCTTTAAGGCTCCCTCCCCAGGAAGGAGCAGGCTGTGTGAGGCTCGGAAACGCCACTGGCGCCTTCCTGGCTTCAGCTCTACCCCTGCCTTGCCTTTGCACTTAGGTCCCAAGCGTCCTTGAGGAGGGCTTAGGGGCTGGTGGGTTGCACACTGCCAAGGGCTCCAGCAGTGAAAGCTCTGTCAGAGGGAAGCGAAGGGCAACAGCAGGGCTCCTTCAGCGGTTCCTTGGCCGCCCAGACAAAGCTCCGCACGGAGAGCACCAGGTTCCAAGGGCCCCTGGCTGGGTTTTGCATCCCCACACTCCCAGAGGCTGACTCCGTGGGTGCCTAGAAAGTGTGTGAGAGACGTAGGTTCCCTAGCACTCTCCTCCCCAGCAGAGACATGTGCAGGTGGTTGGGGCCTTGATCCTGCGTGTCTGGGTTCCCGCCCACAGCCCTCAACTCAGGGGAAGCAGCCCCTGAGGCAAGACCTGCTGGAGGAGCCCTGCGCGCCCGCCTGATAGGCGAGAGCACAGCCAGCAGTGTAGCGAGCCTCCTTCGGGAGAAGAGGAGGCAGCCGAGCCCAGTCAAGAGGAAAGCCCTGCTTGCACGGAGCTAAGTGGGCCTCCAGTACGGCAGAGCTCTAGCTCTGCTCAGAGCCCGATCTGGCAGAGTTTCTGGCGCGAGGCTGCTCGGCCGGGGGCTCGCCTTGCCCAGACTTGCCTTGCTTTTAGGCTCCCTCCCCAGGAAGGAGCTGTCTGAGCGAGCCTGGGAGACGCACTGGTGCCTTCCTTGCCTCAGCTCCAATCCTGCCTTGCCTTTGCACATAGGTGCCAGGCGTCGTTGGGGAGGGCTTAGGGGGTGGTGGGTTGCACACTGCCAAGGGCTTCAGCAGTGAGAGCTCTGTCAGAGGGAAGGGAAGGGCAACTGCAGGGCTCCTCCCAGCGGTTTCTAGGCCGCCTAGAATCAGCGCCGCACCGAGAGCACCAGGCTCCCAGGGCCCCTGGCTGGGGTTTTCAGCCCGCACACACGGAGGCTGATTCCTTGGGTGCCCAGAAAGTGTATGACAGACGTAGGTTCCCTAGCACTCTCCTCCCCAGCAGAGACATGTGCAGGTGGTTGGGGCCTGATCCTGCGTGTCTGGGTTCCTGCCCACAGCCCCAACTCAGGGGAAGCAGCCCCTGAGGCAAGACCTGCTGGAGGAGCCCTGCGCCCCCGCCTGATAGGCGAGTGCACAGCCAGCAGGGAAGCGAGCCTCCTCGGGGAAGAGGAGGCAGCCCAGCCCCGTCAAGTTGAAAAGCCCTGCTTGCACGGAGCTAAGTGCGCCTCCAGTACGGCAGAGCTCTAGCTCTGCTCAGAGCCCCGATCTGGCAGAGTTCCTGGCGCGAGGCTGCTCTGCCGGGGGCTAGCCTTGCCCAGACTTGCCTTGCTTTTAGGCTGCCTCTCCAGGAAGGAGCAGGCAGCAGGAGCCTGGGAGTCGCCACTGGCGCCTTTCTTGCCTCAGCTCCAATCCTGCCTTGCCTTTGCACTTAGGTCCCAGTCCTCCTTAAGGAGAGCTTAGGGGCTGGTGGGTTGCACACTGCCAAGGGCTCCAGCAGTGAGAATTCTGTCAGAGGGAAGGGAAGGGCAACTGCAGGGCTCCTCCAGCGGTTGCTTGGCCCGCCAGATTCAGCGCCACACGGAGAGCACCAGGCTCCCAGGTCCCTGGCTGGGGTTTTCAGCCCCGCACACACGGAGGCTGATTCCTTGGGTGCCCAGAAAGTGTATGACAGACGTAGAGTTCCCTAGCACTCTCCTCCCCAGCAGAGACATGTGCAGGTGTTTGGGGCCTGATCCTGCGTGTCTGGTTCCTGCCCACAGCCCCAACTCAGGGGAAGCAGCCCCTGAGGCAAGACCTGCTGGAGGAGCCCTGCGCCCCCGCCCGATAGGCGAGTGCACAGCCAGCAGGGAAGCGAGCCTCCTCGGGGGAAGAGGAGGCAGCAAGTCCCCGTCAAGCTGAAATCCCTGCTTACACGAAGCTAAGTGCGACTCCAGTACGGCAGATCTCTAGCTCTGTTCAGAGGCCCGATCTGGCAGAGTTCCTGGCACCAAGATGCTCTGCCATAGGCGAGCCTTGCGCAGACTTGCCTTGCTTTAAGGCTCCCCTCCCAGGAAGGAGCAGGCTGTGTGAGGCTCGGAAACGCCACTGGCGCCTTCCTGGCTTCAGCTCTACCCCTGCCTTGCCTTTGCACTTAGGTCCCAAGGCGTCCTTGAGGAGGGCTTAGGGGCTGGTGGTGGTTGCACACTGCCAAGGGCTCCAGCAGTGAAGCTCTGTCAGAGGGAAGCGAAGGGCAACAGCAGGGCTCCTTCAGCGGTTCCTTGGCCCCCCAGACAAAGCTCCGCACGGAGAGCACCAGGTTCCAAGGGCCCCTGGCTGGGTTTTGCATCCCCACACTCCCAGAGGCTGACTCCGTGGGTGCCTAGAAAGTGTGTGAAGAGACGTAGGATTCCCTAGCACTCTCCTCCCCAGCAGAGACATGTGCAGGTGGTTGGGGCCTTATCCTGCGTGTCTGGGTTCCCGCCCACAGCCTCAACTCAGGGGAAGCAGCCCCTGAGGCAAGACCTGCTGGAGGAGCCCTGCCGCGCCGCCTGATAGGCGAGAGCACAGCCAGCAGTGTAGCGAGCCTCCTCGGGGAAAGAGGAGGCAGCCCAGCCCAGTCAAGAGGAAAGCCCTGCTTGCAGGAGCTAAGTGCGCCTCCAGTACGGCAGAGCTCTAGCTCTGCTCAG
>NW_017208162.1:0-4065 GCF_001704415.2 Capra hircus | reverse complement strand
CCGAGAGGCCCCTGAGCAACTCGCATGGGGACTGGCCTTTTCTGAGGCCACCAGAGCGGGTCCTGAGGTCCCCGTCGTAAATCGAGAGCACATGCCGCAACTCGAGAAAATCCAGGAGGTTCTCCCCTCCAGGCGAGATGAGGCCCATTTCCGCTGAGGCGTTCGAGGCTAATCACATTTAACATGTGGAAATTCCAAAGGGTCCTTCACAGCCTTGCTGCAACCAAGAAGTTCCCCGACATACCTGTCTCCACTCGAAAGGAAGCACGAGAATCCAGCCCACATCCAGAGGAGCCACGTTTTCGCCTTCCTAGCTCGAGAGGAGGGATCCTTTCCCTGCGTGGTGGGGAAAGAAATTCACTAGGCGTTCCCGTCGCATCTCAAAGAGGAGGCGCTCTCCACAGGAAAGGCGAGAGGAACTCCACTCTCAAGCCCCATTCCCAGAGTCCCTGGATGTCTCAGTCCATTCCAGGGAAACCTGTTTTCCCTGCACTGCCTCGACTTTCAATCCCGAGGATCGACTCACACCACGGTGACACGTGAGAGCCCTGTGGGAAAGCCTCGTGGAAAGCCTCGAGGGAAAGACACAGATCCGTTGATCCACGCGAAGGGAAGTGAGACACTGCTGCTACAGCTTCGGAGGAAAGCGCACGTGCATGACCCACTCGAGACGAGGACTGACTGCCCTGGGGAGAATCCAGAAGTACCCCAAGATCCATGTCGGCACTTGAGAGGAATTCTCAGGTTCTGGCACTGAGTCCACACAAGGTCTTAGGACTCAGCATCGACGGGAGAGGAATCCGAGAGGCCCCCGAGCAACTCGCATGGGGACTGGCCTTTCCTGAGGCCACCACACCGGGTCCCTGAGTTCCCCGTCGTACGTCGAGAGCACCCAGCCGCAACTCGAGAAAATCCAGGAGGTTCTCCCCTCCAGGCGAGCTGAGACCTATTTCCGCTGTGGTATCTCGAGGCTAATCACACCTTAACTGGAACTTCCAAAGGGTCCTTCACTCCTTGCTGCAACTCAAGAAGTTCCCCGACATACCCGTCTCCACTCAAGAGGAACCCGAGGGTCCGCGCCCATATCCAGAGTGGCCCCGTTCCGCCTGCTAGCTCGAGAGAAGGCATCCTTTCCCTGCGTGGTTGGGAAAGAATTCCTAGCGTTCCCGTCTCATCTCAAGAGTAGCCGCTCTCCACAGGAAAGGCGAGAGGAACTCCAGTATCAGGCCCCATTCCCAGAGTCCCCCAGATGTCTCACTCCATTCCAGGGAAACCTGTTTTCCCTGCACTGCGTCGACTTTCAAGCCGAGGATGGACTCACACGCGATGGCACGTTGGACAGCCCTGTGGGAAAGCCTCGAGGGAAAGCCACAGATCCCTTGATCCACGTGTAGGGAAGAGTGACACTGCTGCTACAGCTCGAAAGAAATCGCACGTGTATGCCCCCACTCGAGACGAGGACTGACTCCCCTATGGAGACTCAGAAGTACCCCAAGATCCATGTCAGCACTGGGAGAGGAATTCTCAGGTCCCGCACCGACGACACACAAGGTCTTAAGCCAGCGTGACACTGCTGCTACAGCTCGAGAGGAAAGCACACGTGCAGGCCCCCACTCGAGACGAGGACTGACTCCCCTGGGGAGACTCAGAAGTACCCAAGTTCCATGTCAGCACAGGAGAGGAATCCTCAGGTTCCGCAACAGACTCCACACAAAGGTCTTAGGCCCTGGCATCGACCGGAGAGGAATCCGAGAGGCCCCTGAGCAACTCGCATGGGGACTGGCCTTTTCTGAGGCCACCAGAGCGGGTCCCTGAGGTCCCCGTCGTAAGTCGAGAGCACATGCCGCAACTCGAGAAAATCCAGGAGGTTCTCCCCTCCAGGCGAGATGAGGCCCATTTCCGCTGAGGCGTCTCGAGGCTAATCACATTTAACATGTGGAAATTCCAAAGGGTCCTTCACACCCTTGCTGCAACTCAAGAAGTTCCTCGACATACCTGTCTCCACTCGAAAGGAAGCACGAGAATCCAGCCCACATCCAGAGGAGCCACGTTTCGCCTCCTAGCTCGAGAGGAGGGATCCTTTCCCTGCGTGGTGGGGAAAGAATTCACAGCGTTCCAGTCGCATCTCAAGAGGAGGCGCTCTCCACAGGAAAGGCGAGAGGAACTCCAGGGTCGTGCCACCATTCCCATAGACCCCAGATGTCTCAGTCCATTCCAGGGAAACCTGTTTTCCCTGCACTGCCTCGACTTTCAAGCCGAGGATAGAGTCACACCACGGTGGCACGTGGGATGGCCCTGTGGGAAGCCTCGTGGGAAAGCCTCGTGAAGGAAAGCCCACAGATCCCTTGATCCCCGCGAAGGGAAGAGCGACACTTCTGCTACAGCTCGGAAGGAAAGCGCACGTGCATGCCACCACTCGAGACGAAGACTGACTCCCCTGGGGAGACTCGAGAAGTACCCCAAGATCCATGTCAGCACTGGAGAGGAATGCTCAGGTTCGGGCACTGACTCCACACAAGACCTTAGGCCCCAACATCGACGGGAGAGGAAACCCGAGAGGCCCCGAGAGTAACTCGCATGGGGACTGGCCTTTCTTGAGGCCACCAGAACGGGTCCCTGTGGTCCCCGTCGTAAATCGAGAGCACCTGCCCAACTAGAGAAAATCCAGGAGGTTCTCCCTCCAAGCGAGATGAGGCCCATTTGCGCTGAGGCGTCTCGAGCTAATCACACCTAACATCTGGAACTTCCAAAGGGTCCTTCACACCCTTGCTGCAACTCAAGAAGTTCCCCCGACATACCCGTCTCCACTCGAGAGGAAACACGAGAGTTCTGCCCACATCCAGAGGAGCCCCGTGTCCGCCTCCTATCTCGAGAGGAGGGATCCTTTCCCTGCTTGATCAGGAAAGAATTCCCGGCGTTCCCGTCGCATCTCAAGAGGAGGCGCTCTCCACAGGAAAGGCGAGAGGAACTCCAGGGTCGTGCCACCATTCCCAGAGTCCCCCAGATATCTCAGTCCATTCCAGGGAAAACCTGTTTTCCCTGCACTGCCTCGACTTTCAAGCCGAGGATCGACTCACACCAAGGTGGCACGTAGGACAGCCCTGTAAAGGAGGCCTCGTGGGAAAGCCTCGTGGGAAAGCCTCGAGGGAAAGCCACAGATCCCTTGATCCAAGCGAAGGGAAGCGTGACACTGCTACACAGCTCGAGAGGAAAGCACCGTGCAGCCCCCACTCGAGACGAGGGACTGACTCCCCTGGGGAGACACAGAAGTACCCCAAGATCCATGTCAGCACTGGAGAGGAATACTCAGGTTCACGCCACACAAGGTCTTAAGCCTGACACTGCTGCTACAGCTCCTGGCATGCCCCAACTCGCGAGGACTGACTCCCTGGGGAGACTCGAGAAGTACCCCAAGATCCATGTCAGCACTGGAGAGAAATCCTCAGGTTCCGGCACCGACTTCACACTAGGTCTTAGGCCCCGACATCGATGGGAGAGGAATCCGAGAGGCCCCCCCGAGCAACTCGCATGTGGACTGGCCTTTTCCTGAGGCCACCAGAGCGGGTCCCTGAGGTCCCCGAGGTAACTCGAGAGCACCTGCCGCAACTCGAGAAAATCCAGGAGGTTCTACCCTCCTGGCTAGATGAGGCCCATTTCCGCTGAGGCGTCTCGAGGCTAATCACACCTAACCTCTGGAACTTCCAACGGGTCCTTCACACCCTTGCTGCAACTCAAGAAGTTCCCCGACATACCCGTCTCCACTCGAGAGGAAGCACGAGAGTCCCGCCCACATCCAGAGGAGCTCCGTTTCCGCCTCCTAGCTCGAGAGGTGGGATCCTTTCCCTGCGTGGTCGGGGAAAGAATTTCCGGCGTTCCGCGCATCTCAAGGAGGCGCTCTCCACAGGAAAGGTGAGAGGAACTCCAGGTACGTGCACCATTCCAGAGTCCCCCAGATGTCTCCGTCCATTCCAGGGAAACCTGTTTTCCCTGCACTGCATAGGCTTTCAAGCCAAGGATCGACTCACCACGGTGGCACGTGGGACAGCCCTGTGGGAAAGGGAAGCC
>NW_017208161.1:0-4065 GCF_001704415.2 Capra hircus | reverse complement strand
AGAAGAAAAAGTCCTATGCTAATTAAGACTCTCAAAATACTCCAAACTCTCTGTGCTGTTTACAGTTGAGAGGTAGTAAACAATCTTGTGCCTAGTGCAGCAGTATGGATAATCCTGTCACACAAGCTGGTCTGTCACAGAGAGGTTTGACCAGGGAATTCTTATTTTCCATAAATAAACTTATTTCACCAATATTTTTCTTAACCAACCACCTAAATAATTAATTCCTATACTCCCCAAAATAATTTGCCTTTAGTAAGTCTAAAACATCTCATGCCTCTCAGGTTGGGAGGCTGTAAACAATCACATGTGGCCGGACAAACCTATAAAGGTGGGCTAGATAACCTTCAGAGGAGTCGGCAAGCTGAAACACTCTTGTCATGCCCAAGAATATTTATTGCCTTGAAGCTGCACGTTTACTTCTTCTCCGAGAGAAACAGTTATGGGGGAGAGCCCCCGTAAAGTCAGAAGTGTAGGTGAGAGCATAAAACAGACTCTGGTTTTGGGGTTCGATGCTCGGGAACAGGGGGTTACCTGAGGCTTGATCACGCCTTTGGCATGCCAAGCCTCCTTCCTCATGACCTTTGCCATAGGCGGAATTCCTCACGCTGGCCCCCGGAAGGAAAGGATCCCTCATCTCGAGCGACGAGGCGGAAACGCGCCTCCTGTGGATGTGGGGGGACCATCTTGCTTATTCTCGAGTGGAGACGGGTATGTCGGGGAACTTATTGAGTTGCAGCAAGGGGTGTAAAGTACCTTTTGGAAGTTCCAGAGGTTAGGTGTGATTAGCCTCGAGACACCTCAGTGGAAATGGGCCTCATCTCGCCTGGAGGGGAGAACCTCCTGGATTTTCTCGAGTTGCGGCAGGTGCTCTCGACTTACGACGGGGACCTCAGGGGCCAGCTCTGGTGGCCTCAGGAAAGGCCAGTCCCCATTCAAGTTTCTAGGGGGCCTCTCAGGATTCCTCTCCTGTCGATGCCGGGCCTAAGACCTTGTGTGAAGTCGGGGCTGGAACCTGAAGATTCCTCTCCAGTGCTGACATGGATCTTGTGGTACTTCTGGAGTCTCCCCAGGGGAGTCAGTCCTCGTCTCGAGTGGGGGCATGCACGTGCGCTTTCCTCCCGAGCGGTAGCAGCAGTGTCACGCTTCCCGTCGCGTGGATCAAGGGATCTGTGGCTTTCCCTCTAGGCTTTCCCATGAGGCTTTCCCACAGGGCTGTCCCACATGCCACCTTGGTGTGAGACGATCCTCGGCGTGAAAGTCGTGGCAGTGCAGGGAAAACAGGTTCCTCTGGAATGGACTGAGACATCTGGGGAACTCTTGGAATGGTGGCACGACCCTGGAGTTCCTCTGGCCTTTCCTGTGGAGAGCACTTCCTCTTGAGATGCGACGGGAACGCCAGGAATTCTTTCCCGACCACGCAGGGAAAGGATCCCTCCTCTCTAGATACGAGGCGGAAACGGGGCTCCTCTGGATGTGGGCGGGACCCTCGTGCTTCATCTCGAGTGGAGACGGGTATGTCGGTGATCTTCTTGACTTGCAGCAGGGGTGTCAAAGACCCTTTGGAAGTTCCAGAGGTTAGGTGTGATTAGCCTCGAGATGCCTCAGGGGAAATGGGCCTCATCTCGCCTGGAGGGGAGAACCTCCTGGATTATCTTGAGTTGGAGCAGGTGCTCTCGTCTTAGATGGGGACCTCAGGGACCCGCTCCTGTGGCCTCAGAAAAGGCCAGTGCCCATGGGAGTTGCTAGGGGGCCTCTCAGGATTCCTCTCACGTCGATGCCGGGGCCTAAGACCTTGTGTGGAGAGCCCGAGCGGAGGCGGCGCGGAGCGTTTCGGTTCTCAGTGCCTGGGGCACCGGTGTGTGGTGTGAGGCTGCGGCGGAGCCTCTACACTGAAGGTGCGAGAGGTTGGCAGCTTCGATTGAAGCACATCGAGCGGCGACAGCAGTGAAAGTCATGAGCGACAGCGGCGAGGAGAACTACGGCGAGGGGGAATCCCGTTCTGCTTCCAGAAGCGGAAGTGCTCATGGATCTGGGAAATCTGCAAGTCATACCCCTGCAAGGTCTCGCTCCAAGGAAGATTCCAGGCGTTCCAGATCAAAGTCCAGGTCCAGATCGGAATCTAGGTCTAGATCCAGAAGAAGTTCTCGGAGGCATTATACAAGGTCACGATCTCGGTCCCGGTCCCATAGAAGATCTCGTAGCAGATCTTACAGCAGAGATTATCGAAGACGGCATAGCCACAGTCATTCTCCCATGTCTACTCGCTGGCGTCATGTTGGGAATCGGGCAAATCCTGATCCTAACTGTTGTCTTGGAGTATTTGGATTGAGCTTGTATACTACAGAAAGAGATCTAAGAGAAATGTTCTCTAAATATGGCCCAATTGCTGATGTATCTATTGTATATGACCAGCAGTCTAGACGTTCAGAGGATTTGCCTTTGTATACTTTGAAAATGTAGATGATGCCAAGGAAGCAAAAGAGCGTGCCAATGGAATGGAGCTTGATGGATGTAGGATCAGAGTTGACTTCTCCATAACGAAAAGACCACATACTCCAACAGCAGGAATTTACATGGGGAGACCTACCTATGGCAGCTCACGCCGTCGAGATTACTATGACAGAGGATATGATCGAGGCTATGATGATCGGGACTATTACAGCAGATCGTACAGAGGAGGAGGAGGAGGAGGAGGAGGATGGAGAGCTGCTCAAGACAGGGATCAGAAATACAGAAGACGGTCACCTTCTCCCTACTATAGTCGTGGAGGATACAGATCACGTTCCAGATCTCGATCATACTCACCTCGTCGCTATTAAAGCATGAAGATGAAGATTTCTGAAACCTGCCCTAGAGTTGGGATATTGTTTGTGGACAATATTTTTTATTGTCTCCTGTTTAAAAAGTGAACAGTGCCTGGTGAAGTTAGGTGACTTTTACACCTTTTATGATGACTACTTTTGGTGGAGTTGAAATGCTGTTTTCATTCTGCATTTGTGTAGTTCGGTGCTTTGTTCAAAGTTAAGTGTTTTCAGAAAAGTATGTTTTACATGTATTTTTTTACAGTCTAAAATTTTGACTGCTGAGAAGTTTCTATTGTACAGAACTTCATTTAAATGGTTTTTTCTACTGAATACAGGGTATTCTGAAGATTGAAGCCTGTGTGTAAAATGCTACCAAATGGCAAAAAGCAACAATAACGTTTGGTTTTTACTTTTCTTTCTAACATATCAATGCTTAGGAGAACTGTTCTGATTAGATTGTCAGTAGTAAATTAAAGAAAAAAAATGCCCGTTTTCCTCGAGTCCCATGAAACATACCATACTTAATATACCTGCAGTTAAGTGATAAAATTACGCTCTGTAACTCTATACTGCTAGTGTTAAAAACTAAAGATCTTTCAATACAGCAAATGCTTAATGCTTATATAAATGTGACTTTGTCAGCCTTTATGTAATCTGTATTATACATAGCAGGGAATAAGATGAGTTGCACAATGTATGCCTTAAAAAGGCTATTTCTTAAAGCTGTTAGAAGGATAATGGTATTTCAATTAGTAATCAGCAAGTGAAAATAATATTCCACCACAAATGTACTCTTGTTCTTCTAGCTTTTAAGACTATATGGAAAAAACTGGGTGCTTCAGAGTTTTGAGAAAAAAGAAGGGAACACTACACCTGTGTTGTGGATGATCTGAAGACTTTTGCCTGTTCATTTTTAAATACTACTTTCAGGTTCTTTGCTTACCAAAGGAGGCCCAATTTCACTCAAAAGTTTTGAGAACTGTGTTTAAATAAATGCAAAGAAAAGAGTAAAAAGGAAAGGAAAAAAAAAAGACCTTGTGAGGAGTTGGGGCAGGAACCTGAGGATTCCCTCTACAGTGCTGGCATGGATCTTGGGGGTACTTCTGGAGCCCCCCAGGGAAGTCAGTCTTTCGTCTCGAATGGGGCATGCACGTGGCTTTCCTCCCGAGCTGTAGCAGCAGTGTCACGCTTCCGGTCGCGTGGATCAAGTGATCTGTGGCTTTTCCTCCAGGCTTTACCACGAGGCTATCCCAGAGGG
>NW_017208160.1:0-18080 GCF_001704415.2 Capra hircus | reverse complement strand
CCTTTCAAAGAATTAAAAGTTATCAGAGTGGTGCTGGCGTAGGATTTGGATTTCATTATTGGAAAGCTTTTGCTATTCCCATATCTTGTATCCATGTGGAACCTGTGAGTGCATTACTTTAGTTGTAATGTAAGAAGAACAAGTGCAGCCTTGAAATTCACCACATCAGACCTTTGAGCTGATGGTTCTTTCTTTCTTGTAACTCACTGCACCTTTCCTCCGTGAGAAATGTAACTTGTTTAATACTTTCTGAGGCTGACATAGATTAGAAATATAAAGAAAACACATTTCAAGGGAAAATAAGTTTTCTGGTTGAAGAGCTTTTATCTAAAGAGGGTCATAAAATGTTCACAGGCCTCCAACGCCTGAAGATAATGTACACAATATTGTTTATCGGAGAGGTATGCAGAAAAAAAAATCGTGGTTTTGATAAAGGCAAAACAGATGTAATGTTTGGGCTGACTCTGTATGACTTTGCATCCTTCATTTCCCTCTCTGTACAACTTAAGGTATAAAAGTCCCTTTTGAAAGTAAAATAATGGGCCTTGCTCACCGAAGAAGCTTGGTCACCCCGTGTTTTTATTTTTTTCTCTTTCTTTCTTTCTCTCTCCCACTCCCTCCCTCTCTTTTTCTGGCTGTTGCCTCGGAACACAGAAGCTCCCTCTTTCCTGCCAAGGAATAACAGCCTCTTTCTCTCCTCTATTTCCTTATCTACAACATTCTTTCCTTATCTCTCTCTAAATCATTCGCCATTTCTCCTGAGGGTTTGCCTGGATTCTGCATGTGCTGGACCCCGGCAATTGTGGGATGAATAGTGGCGTACATGTGTCTCTTTCAGTTTTGCTTTCCTTGGGGTGTATGCTTGGGTGATTGCTGGTCATAAGACAGTTCCATTTCCAGGTTTTTAAGAATCATATGGTTTATTGTGGCTATACCAGTTTTCATTCCTAGCAACAGTGTAAGTTGGTTACCTTTTCACTCCCTCTCCAGTGTTTCTTGTTTGAGACTTTGGGAGATGGTCCTTGGGACCAGTGTGAGACGACATCTCATTGTGGTATTGACTGTCATCACTCTGATAATGAGTGACGTAGAGCATGTGCCCTGCATTCATTAGCCATCCTGTATATGTTCTCTAGAGAAATGTCTATTTAGTTATTTCACCCACTTTTTGGTCGGGTTGTTTATTTTTCTGGTATTGAGTTGCATGAGCTGCTTGTATACGTGGGAGATTAACTCTTGGGCAGTTGTTTGATTTGTTGTAATTTGCTCCGGTTTTGAAGGCTGTCTTTTCACCTTGGCATATACTTTCCTTCACTGTGGCAGAAGCTTAGAAATTTAAATTGGTCACTGTTGTTTCCTTCTGTGTTTATTTCCATTACTCTGGAGGTGGGTCATAGAGGAGAAGGTCTTGCTGTGATTTCTGTCAGAGATTGTTCTGCCTATGTTTTTCTCTAAGAACATTATAGTTTCTTGTCTTCCACTTAGGTCTTTAATCCATTTTGCATTTTTTGTGTGTGTGTGCCAGCAGCAAACATTTCATTTTTTTAATGTGGTTGACCTGTTTTCCCAGACCCGCTTGTTCAAGAGGTTGTCTTTGCTCCGTTGCATGTTGATGCCTCCTCTGTCAAAGACAAGGAGGCTGTGGGTGTGTGGCTTCATCTCTGGACTCCCTATTTGGTTGCATGGATCTGTATATCCGTCTTTGGCCCAGGACCTTATAATCTTGATGATTAGTTTTGTAGTATAGTCTGAAGTCAGGACGTCTGTTTCTTCCATTTCCATTGTTTCTCAAGAGTTATTTCCTCATTGGAGGTGTTTTGTGTTCCCACACAAATTGTGAAATTATTTGTTCTAGGTCAGTGAAAAACACCGTTTGTGTTTTGATAGGGATTTCACAGTTGAATATGAGAATATCAATGTGAATGAACGTAGTGATAGATTGCCTCGAGGTGCACACTCATGGTCACTATATTGATTCTTCTGATCCAAGAACGTGGTACACTTCTTCATCTCTTTGTGTAATCTTTGATTTCTTTCACCATGGTTTTATGGTTTTCTGTACCAGGTCCTTGCTTTCTTTAAGTGAACACATTCCTAAATATTTGATTCTCTTCCCTGGATGGTGAATGAGATACTTTCCTCAAGATCTCTTTCTTGCTTTTCATGGCTAGTGTATCAGAATAAAAGGGATTCCTGAGTATTCATTTTGTATCCTGCAGCTATACTCTATTCATTGATTAGCTCAAGTAATTTTCTGCTGGCATCCTTTATTGTTCGCTGTGTAGAGGGTCATGTCATCTTCTAACACTATTTTTTTTTCTTCCAAACTGTATTCCTTTTATTTCCTTTTGCCCTGATTGCTATGTCTAGGACTAACTTAAAAACTAACTCCAATGTGTTTTTCACCTCAGAAGAGCTTACTGATGAATTACAAAGCGCTGAGAAATCTCAGTTCCACCAGATTCCCGCAGTAAAATCGTGAAGATCTTCAGGAGTTAGGGGTAAATTTTTAGGTGGTGGGGAAGCAGAATCTGTTAAGTATTTAGAAATCTATATCATCATCCAATTAGTCTGGAATATTTGTAGTCTTTCCTTTGTTTCCGAAGCTTCTAGAGCCCTAAGAGTAATGCAGGGCTTTCTAACTGAAACCAAGAAACTCAACAAGAGCTTATCAAACTCTTCACAGTGCACATTAGAAAAATTGTGTTAGTGTGCTGTTAAAAGTTGTGAGCTTTATAGCCAAATTAAAGAATGGGAAAGGCACCTTCAAGATGATTGTGCTGAAGACCCTGCTAAAACAGGTGAGGCTACAGGGCAAGGGAACAGGGGAGGCGTGGGAGACCCCTGAATGAAGTGTGGTCCGAGGCAGATGCAGGCTTCAAAGGCACAGCTGAGAAGAGTCCCTTAGGGCCACAGCTGTGATTGTCACAGCCATGACTTTGGGTGTCTCCCTCAGGCCAGCATCTGGGGAGGATCAGCACCTGAGGCCTCTAGGTCAGGAATGACGAGAGACAGTACACCAGAGCAGCCACCAGAGACAATTATTGTTGTAAACATGGATGATCCCGGGAAACAACTGAGAGAGCGGGAGTCCAAGACCCATGCGCGTCAGTCAGAGCCCCTGTAGTTGCTCTCACTAGTGCAATGCCAAGGCACGAGGTGGTCCACCAGCAAAGAGGAACTGGAAGGGGCTGCTCTTCTCATCTGCTCTGAATGCCAGACAAATTCAGACACATGCCTGCCATCTGCTGTGAAGACAGGGAGCAGGTCAGAGACCTAGGGCTTTCTTGCTGAAGACACATACACACACACATACTTGCACACATACACATGCACACCACCCCCTTGCTTGAAGACACAATGTGCCACAGGGACTGCAAATGGTGACATGATAAGCAGTGACATTACACTACCCAGCACACACAAGTCAGGAGGAGGATAGTAGCGGTCAGAAACAACCCCTGCTTGGGGGATGCAGACCACCTCAGATGCAGAACACCACAAGGAACCCATAGTCATGAGTGTGTCTGATGGTATGGCAGGGCCTGAGGTCATGAGTGGTGGCTGGGCAAGTGGAAGTACCAAGCATCCGTGGAAATTCCTATTCCAGTGTGCTTCTTCCACTCAAGACTAGGGCTGTTGTTGGCTCTTCTGGCCCAGATTGTGGCCTGCATGGCTCCGTGACCTCAAGCAGATTATGAACCACGCTCAAGTTTCTGTCATGATCAGCGACCAAGATAAAGACTGTCTTAACTACAAGATCGATTTGAAGGTCAGTGAGGGAGAATGAGGGCATGTGGATATGGGACTTGGTGGGGAGTTGGGGGGGATCATGTTTTCTATGTTCATGTGATGTGAGAATGTGCAGAGGTTTTGTGGAAACTGTTAATGCCTGCCTGGGAGGCAAGCTGAGGCACCTAGAAGCTTGCACCTTTACCCTCATTCCTGTCCTAGAAGGTGCAGGTGCGGAGCTATCCAAGGTCCAACGGCAAGGTGATCTTTTCCTTTGGGGACAACTCCTACTTCTGGAACATGGTGATCATTAAGGAGTATTACCTTGACATCACTGGTAAGACATGGCTTCATGGAGGTGTAGGTGTGTAAGGGGATGGATGATCCACCTGCGGAATTCACCCCTGTGTTCCCTGTCTTTCTGCAGGAAATAGGGCATGTTATTCCACTCCACTCCACTGGTTGTTGGACTTTGAATGAGGAGCACCCAGCTGCAGCCTGGTTATCAGGAGTCTTAAATTTCTCAATAGGTTGTCAGGCCACAACTGCCCAGAATCGAACAGGATTGCTGAGGTGGGGTTGCTTTGGGCCTGCATACCGTTGATGACTGATGTTGGAGTTCTTGGATGCTCACGAGAGTGTTTGGGCCTAGTCAGCCCTGGGCTGACCTTGCTTGTGTTGCCAGCAGATCATTGGTCAAGACATGTGGGACGATCCTGTGACGTATTACCTGAGGAAGGAAGGTTCTGCCGTGAGTGGAAACTGACAGAGACACATGTGGGGAGGGTGTCTCAGGTGGGCCCTGAAGGGACAGCGGTGTCGTGGCCAGGACACTGTCCTTTTCCAAATGGTGATGCTCAAGCTCATGCAAGCTGGCTGCAGAGCCAGACTTTGGGTCCTGCATGTAGCACATGACCTGCTGAGACTGGGGGCTTTGGAACTCGGTGTGTCCGCGTGAAGCAAGTCTCCCTCAGTGCAATAGTCCTAGGTGATACTACTAGAAACAGGATGAATTAAGGATCTTTGTCAGAATCTTCTTTCCATGTGTCAAGCCATTCCCCAGCCTCCTGTTATTCAATGAGTTTAAGAATGCCTGTGCCTTGCTCTCCCGCCCCTTACCCTGGGAAAGCCTATTATTGAAGGGCATCCTGTCCAGTGTCCCAGTGCACCTGTGTGCTGACCTTGGGATCTGTGAATTTACACATCCACCAATCGGCATCTCTCCAGAACCACACATGCTGCGCTGGAAGCTGCTTCAGGCTGCCTTCAGAAGTGCTCAGGGAGGAGGTGGACAGGGAGCTCCAAGGGCAGGACATGGTGCCTACTGACGCCGTCTCCAATAGTGCTGGACATGGTGTCTTCAGCTCCTGAAACACCCGTGTTCCCTGTACATGTTTGTGTCTCTGTATCAAGCCTGTAATTGTATACATGTGTAGGCTTGTGTTGCCTGTGTTTATGTGTGTATGTGTGTGTGTATGTGTGTCTGGTCCAGGGAATAAGCAGAGATGAAGGCAACAAGAGAGGAGATGCCAAGCAACCAGAAGAGGAGACACAAGGCATCACAAGTCTGAGGGTGGTTGCTCACTGTATCTCCGCAGTGCCCCTGTCCAGGATGGGAATGAGGAAAGGATGGCCAGTAATAACACAGGAACTTGGCTCCAGAAATCTGCAATTAGACAAAATACAGAAACACGCTCACCATTTCTTCCGTGTTGTAGTATGTGTTTGGACCAGGAAGAACGGGTACACGGTCTCTGGATTCACCCAGGGCAAGTCAGGTGGTGTGGGGATTTAAAACCACCGCCTGTGGAGCCCACAGTCTGTGTGGACATGAGCCAGCATGTGGAAATGGTGGATGCAGATACAGAGGACCTGGGATGGTTGAGGAGGCTAAGGTCTTGTTTGGAAGGAAGAGACCTGAAGGAGAAAGAGACACAGATTGCCTGCTGCCCTGGAGACTTGTTCCACACACATAAAAAGGAGACCCGGGAAGGTCCTGGACCAGTGCTGCCCAGGATCAGCCCATCAGCCAGCACGCTCTCCCCATGAGGGTGGCACACACTGGCACGATGTGACAGGAAATGCAAGACATGCTAAGGTAGGTTGTCCATTCAAAACCACAGGCATCCTAAGAGAGACAAGGTGTGAGCGTGGCATGGCTCCAGGCACTTCCAGTCTCCCTGATAGTGCAGAAAGGCGAACGAAAGTGCAGGTGTTGGTGTACGTGTGTGCTCCTCTGCCAGGGCATGCCTATGAGGGAGGGAACAGGCAGGAAGCAAGGATGGTGGGCTCATTGCATGTCCCAAGGGACCTCAGGAGAGTGGGAGACAGGGAAGCCCCTGGGGGTAGTTCGGGGCCTGCTGGTTTTCAGGGTCTAGGGAAAGTCCTTCCGAAGATACCCCATGGCTAATGCTGGAAGCCCTGATGTAAATTCCTTCTTTCATCTGGGCCTTGCCCATGGCTTTTGGGGCCTGAGGGGCAAAGGTTTTGTAGAGTCTTGCTGCAGCAGGCTGTCTGATGTTTTGATAGGGGATTTGCACCATTTGAAACTCAGAGGGAAGCTGCGTCCTCGGTGACCGTCTTCGATATCCCTGTGCCCAACTGAGGACTGGCTTCCTAGGCACAGGGGCTCTGTAGGTAAGCAGGGATGCCTGACTGTAAGGAGTCCTACTTGGGCCTAATGAGACCCTCTGAAAGAGACTATTTGCATTTAACAAATCAGTGAGGGTGGGTGGAAGCAAGCCCCCTTGTTGTTTTTGAGATAGAAAACTGCTATCTGCCCAAGGGAGGCTTGAGCTGTGGGCCCAGTAAGGGCAGGTTTCCCAGGTCATCATCTGTGTGCGGATTCCGTGGGTCAGGGTAGTCATAAACAGAAGGGACAAAGGGCAGGTTTCCCAGGTCATCATCTGTTTGGGGATTCCATGGGTCAGGGTAGTCATAAACAGAAGGGACTACGTGTGGAAATACCAGCTTATCTTTATGGCCTCAGGTTGCACGGCTTGTATCAGAAGTGGCCCTTGATCTATGTGCACCTTCCTCACTACATTGTTATGTATTTATTTATTTTTAAAGCTTTATAACTTTTTATTGAAATGCACATATAGAAAAATACAAAAATCAGGAGTTACAGTTCAATGGATACTCAGAAACTAAGCACATCCACGTAATTAGCTTCCAAATCAAGAAACAGAACATCACTGGCAACCCTGAAAACTCTCTTGTGTCTCTCCCAATCACCGCACTCCAGAGATAACTAGGATATCTGACTTTCAACATATAGATTAGTTTTGTCTCTTTTGGACCTTTACATGAACGGAATCATACAGTATGCGTCTCTGTGTTTAGCTTACATTACTTAACATTATACTTAATGAGACATATCTATGTCTTCCACGCAGCGATAGCTTGTTCGTTCTTGGGCTACAGTTCAAAATCTTTCTTCAGTGTAAATCTTGGCAAATTCATCTTTAAGAAGTAGATTAGAGATGCCTAATTGGAGTTTTTATCATGTTCAATTTTCAGTTGACTTTCCATGTTTCAGTGAAGACAGTTTCTGCCTCTTTTTTTGGACCACTATTTCACAAGTCCTGACATGTAGAAAATGTTCCTGACGGTCTGAATGTTCCTTCCCAAGAATGCTTTTTATATTATCTAAATGCTCTCCCTGGGACCATTATATTTTTCCAATGATACAAGACAATTATTGTTCCCTCTTAGTTATCTTTTTGGCACTAGTGCCTTTCTTCTTGCTTTCGTAGAACAACGTCTAAATGTCTTTCTACCTTCTGCAATCATTTTGAAGTTTAGGGTTCAAACCCATCTGCAAAATTCCAAGGACCATGTCCAGACAATGGACACACACTGGGTTGCAAACAATCTTCATCTAAAGGAAGAATTTTTTTTTTTTAATTTTTATATTTTTTATTTATTTTACTTTACAATATTGTATCGGTTTTTCCAAACATAAACACGAATCCTCACAGCATTGGATCACACACAGGCCCATCACAGTCTCTGGGGGCCGATGGAGGCTCAGGCATCTCTTTGGCCGTTTCCTGCTAAAGGGAGATAGCACTTGTAAGCACAGGTAGACAGGTGCACATCGAAACTACACAGATAGAAAGAACAGGGGGCCTCACTCAGAATGTTGTGGGCCCTAAAGGGTGGTAGGCTAGCAAAAGGGACACAAATTTGACCAGGTATGACCTAGATAGGTGCACACCAAGAAGACAGTTCTCCACATCAGCTGAGCCCAGACGTCCTTGTTTTCTGGTCCCTTGAAGGGTTGCACAGACAATGGATCACAATAGCCTGACTGGTCTGGGAAGCTGTCCAAGGTGATGGGAGAATGCAGAACGCAGGTGCCTGTCACTCAGCTGTCCAGGGCGAGCGTTTCCAACCTGCCCCATTCTCTGCAGATCGGTCCCTGTCAGGAGCAAATGCCAAAATTTTGTAGCCTTTGAGGCGAAATCACAGAGTTAGAAGTGCAACCGGACATGATCGATGAGTATGTGAAAGAAAATAACCAGGACAAAGAAACTCGGGTGGTTACCAAAACTCATGTTTCTGGAGAAGAAAGCTTGTACTTGTGCATATCTGCAAGTTTCCTGTCAGGGATATTAGTGCGGACACACGCATGTGTGTGCATATGTGAGCCAAAGTCGCCTGACAGTACACTTGTGAATATGAAGTGTTGGAAATGACTGATGGAAGGTGATGGAAGTCGGAGAGCGAAAACATGAAAGCTATAGGGAAAGGTACATACTCAGCCCATGAGAAGCGCTGGAGCCAGGGTACCAATGCCTGTTATCTCACTGAGTGAGCAGTTTCTAAGTGGAATCACAGTGATGCACCCAGGAAGCCTGGCAAAAAGGAGAGGCAGGAAGAAATTGAGTGGGGGCCACCAGTGAGAGTGCAGAGGATCCAAGACACAGAACAGGCTGCAATTCCAGACACAGAAGCCACGGTGGGCGACCCCACAGCCCCTTGGACATGCAGCTACAAAGGCCTTTCCATCCATCTCAAACACTGTGCATTCTTTGCCTGACCGTACCACGAGCATGAGCAACACTTGCCATTTATGTGAGGTTTCAGAAATGGACCAGCACGGCAGCATAGGCAATTGCTACCTGTATAGTCTTCCAGTCTGAAACATCACTCTTTGTACTCTTTGCAGAAAGCATATATAGGGGGGCAGGACTATAGGATGGATGGCTTAGATTGCTCCTGTTGCTGCTCCCAGCCCCACAGGATTGGGTAACTGGGCAGGCTGGTACGTGTTCTCAAATGGAGAACAGAACCACTTGAAAGGGCCTCGATAGGGTAAATGGGCAGACGTACATGTCTCCCGCACCAGTGAGTCACAGAGCTTAACAGGGAGTTGTCCTTAGCCACTCACTGGCAGGAATTTGAACAAGGTTCAGGGAGCTTCCTCATGCCAGCAGAGCATGCCCCATTTTTCCCTCTGTGAAAAGTGTGGCCAAGCCACCTCAGGCCTGTGCAGGTTCATGTCTGTCCAGTGAGGGAGGGAGGGTTACCCGACCCCTTCTGCGGTTCAGCAGTGACTGCCCACTGTTGGCTTTCAAGATTGAGAAAGCGCTCTCCAAACCTGTGGACTAAAAATATCTGATCTCCCGTTGGTGCAACTCACTCAGGAGGAGAAGGGCTTGCCTTCACTCAAAGGATAAGCTTCTCCTATAAGCGCTGGTGTCCATAGAGTGGCAAATGGCAACAGCACCCCTTAAAGAGAAGGAGACACACAGACAGCAGCCCTGGTACACACAAGGAAGGATTGCTCCAAACAGTGCTATGCCAAAGCAGAGACAAAGAGACAGAGAGCTTTATGCCCTAAGGTCCTGGTGTCCCTGAACAAGAGATCAATGTGGCAAACGGTGGGGTTTTTCCCTCCTCCCCTAGCATCCGGCCAGCAACAGTCTGCCTGTCCCATGGAGAAAAGTATCCAGCCACTTGGCACACGTGTGTATCCTTTGGATACTCAGGGAGAGCTCCCAGTTATTGAAGGTCCTGTGGGACACAGGAGTGTGCTGTTTGGATTGTGGATCAGGAATCCGTGGTTGGAATTTCCAGAACCAGACCAATGACAGCGCCTGAGGTAGCGGCAGATGCAAAACCTGCTAGCTCTCTGGAGCAGAGTCTGGCCACGCAGTGGAGCAGATCCCAGGAACCGCGGAAGATGCCTTCCGGTCTAGGGGCGTGTCCATCATTTACATTCCACCCCCCTCTCGGCCATTGATCTAGATCTGGGTCAGCTGCCTGTGTGTGGCTCACAGCCTAGAGCCCCGCCTGTATGGCTGATGGCCCAGGGCCCGTTCATCCTGTCCTGGACTGCCACCATCCGTTTCTATAGTTCAGTCCCACCCCTCACACACACGAGCCATAGCCTCTGAACCATGCCCCACACTCCCCACAGCAAAAACGCTAGTGGGCCCCACAGGATTACTGCACCCTGGGCCGCCATTGCTCACCACTTGCTGTGATGCTATTATGTCCTGTCCCTTGGCATCTGACCCAGGCTGGGGTCATGGCCAGAGCCAAAGGGAGCGTGAGAGGCGGTCAGAGGAATGAGGGAGAGTCCTGGGACCCCAGACCTGCTTAGTTGTGAGCCTGGGTTCTCAGGGGGATGGGGCCCCATGGCCTGTCCTAATGATGCTGCACATGGCTGGGACGTTGCAGCCACCAGTGGTCACACCAGGTGAAGATGACACCCTCTTCAGAGTGGAGGCAGGAGAGGATGGGGAGGCCCAGGTGGACGGAGTCGTGGCAGGGATCAGACAGGGTTTCTATCTGCTTGCAGAGGACATCATTGACGATGTGGAGGTTGTGCCAGATGAGGAGCAGCAACAGGGTTCCTCCTTGGAGTTGCAGAAGACGGTGGAGGAGCAGTGCCAGGAAAGGCCTGGAGGCCCGAGTGAGCTTCCGGCCCTAGATGTGCTGCAGGCACTGGCGACCCTGCAAGGGGATCTGAGCTCTGAGCCTGAGAAAACCTGCAGGGCCTACGTTTGGTTCACGTGCAAGAGCCATGAGAGGAGGAAGCGTGACTTGGCTCAGAAGAGTGCCATCATCCAGGGCATCCCTGGCTTCTGGGCCAACGTGGTATCCTTTCTGCTACTCCCTGTGGTCCACTGCTCAGGAGGAGGGGGAGGTGCAGAGGCAGGAGCAGGAGCAGGGGTGGAGGCAAGGGCGCAAGATGGGTGCTGGTGGACCCTGAAGGAAGTGTGGTACTGGGCAGTTGGCAGGCTCCAAAGGCACAGCTGAGTAGGGTCTGGGCAGGGCCACACCTGTACGTGTCGCAGCCATGACTTTGTGTGTCTACTTCAGGCCTGATCTGAGGAGGAACAGCCTCTAAGTCAGAAATGCCCAGAGACAGTACACCAGGGCAGCCTTAGCTGACAGATATTGTTGCTAAAGATGAATGATTCCGAAAGATAACTGAGATCATGGGAGTCGCACACACACACACGCACGCACACACACTCACACACATACACATACAAAACCCACACAACATATGTAGACATACACTAGCCAACACCAACTCCTTTGCTTTCAGACAGGGTTTGTCACAATGACTGTAAGTCCTACCATGTAAGCGGTGACATGCCACTACCCAGCATACACAGGTCTGGGAAATAATAGCTATCAGAAACAGCCCCTGCTTGGGGAATGGAGACCACCTCAGATGCAGAACACCACCAGGAACACAGAGCCATGAGCTTTTCTGATGGTATGGCAGGGCCTGAGCTCATCAGTAGTGGCTGGGTAAGCAGAAGTGCCCAGCATCCTTGAAGATGCCTGTTCCCATGTTGTTCTTCCACCCCAGAGTAGGGCTGATGCTCCTGGCTCTTCATGGCCCAGCATGTGGCATAAATGGCTCCTTGACCTCAGGAAGATTATGAACCACCCTCAAGCTTCTGTCATGATCAGCGACCAAGATAAAGACTTTCTCAGCTACATGAGGACAGGTGGGTATGGGACTTAATGTGGTGTGGGAGGATCATGTTATTCATGTTCCTATACTGTGAGAGTTTGGAGAGGCTTCATGGAAGCTGTTAATGCCAGCCTGGGAGGCAACCTTGAGGACCCTAGAAGCTTGCACCTTTTCCCTCCTCCCTATCCTAGCAGGTACAGGTGTGAGTCATCCACGGTCATGCAGCAAGCTGAACTTTCCCTTTCGGGACCACCCCTATTTGTTGAAAAGAGTGATCTTTAAGGAGTATTACCTTGACATCACTGGTAAAACGTGAATCCTGGAATGATGATTGTGGGTGTGCAGGGGTGTGGATGATCCACCTATGGGATCCACACCCATCTCCCCTCTCTTCCTGTAGGGAATGGGGGACATCATTTCACTCCAGCCCATTGGTTCTGGGACATTGAACAGGGAGCATCAACTGCAGGCTGGACACCAGGAGCCTTAACTTTCTCAACTGGTTGTCAGGCCGCAACTGCCCAGAATCAAACAGGATTGCTGAGGTGGTATTGTTTTGGTCCTTCATACAGTTGATGATCGTTGTTGGAGCTCTTGGCTGCTCGTGTGAGGGTTCGGATCCTGGTCAGCCCAGGGCTGAGCTTGCTCAGCAGCAAAGTGTTGCCAGCAGATTATCAGCAAAGATGAGTGGGATGATCCCCTGAAGGCTTACCCCAGGAGAGAAGATTCTTCCATGACAGAAACACATGTGGTGAAGGGGTCTGGAGGTGGGCCATGAAGGGACAGCCCTGTACTAGCCGGGACACTGTCCTTTCCCAAATGGGGATGCTCAGTCTCACGGAAGCTGGCTGCGGAGTCTGCATTCGGGCCATGCATGTAGCAAGTGGCCTGCTGAGACTGGGGGCTTGGGGATTCAGTGTGTCCATGAGTGAAGCAAGTCCCCTCAAATCAGTTGTGGTTGCAGAGTGAGAGTCCTAGGTGATACTACTAGAGGAAAAGATAACCAACCCATGGCTCATGCTGAAAATCCTGACGTGAATTCCTTCTTTCCTCTGGGGTCATGTCCCTGGCTGTGGGTCTAGATGGGCAAAGGAGCATGGCTGCACCTGAGGGAGGATTCTGGCAGTCTTGCTGGAGCAGATTCTCTGATTTTGTCTAGCGGATCTGCCCCAGGTGACACTCAGATGGACCCTGCCTTCCCAGTGACTGTTCTAGATGTCTTTGGGCCCAACCAAGGACAGGCTTCACTGGCACTTCAGCTGTGTGGGCAAGCAGGTATAGCTGATTGTATGAAGACCTACCTGGCCCCAATGAGAGCAACTGAAAGGGAGTCTTGGCATTTAGTAAGTCAGTGAAGCATGGGTGGTTCAAACACTCTTGGTGCTGTCACAGAGTTAGAAGTGCAACCTGACATGATTGATGAGCAAGTGAAAGAAAATAGCCAGGACAAAGAAAGTTGGGTGCTTACAAAAAGTCATGTACCTAGAGAAGAAGGCTTGTACTTCTGCATATGTGCAAGTTTCCTCTCAGGGACATTAGTGTGTTCACACATGTGCGTGCAGATGTGCCTGCCAGTACGTTTATGAGTATGAGCTGTCAGAACTGACCTAACCAGGTGATGGAAGTTGAATAGCAAAGACATGAAAGCCATAGGAAAAGGTACGTAGACTCTAGCTAGCAGAAGCACTGAAGCCAGGGTACTTACTGATTCCCGCTATCTCACTGAGTGAGCAAGTTCTGAGTGGAATCACAGTGGTACATCAAGGATGCCTGGCAGAAAGGTGAGGCTGGAAGAAAGTGCCTGGGGGCGACCAGTGAGAGTGCAGAAGGTCTGAGACACAGAACAGGCTGCAATCCCAGACACAGAAGCCATGGTGGGTGACCCCACAGCCCCTTGCACACCCGGATACAAGGGCTTGCCTTCTCATGTAAACTTCTCATATGAGCACTGGTGTCCAGAGAGTGGCAGACTGCACGAGCACCACTTGGAGAGATGGAGACAAACAGACACCAGCCCTTGGTACACACACAGAAGGACTGCCCAAAACAGTGATATGCCAGAAGCAGAGATGAAGAGACACAGAGCCAGCTCTGTACCCTAAGGCTCTGGTGTCCCTGAACAGTGGAGATCAACTGTGGCAAACTGCGGTTCTTCCCTTCTCCCCTAGCATCTGGACAACAACAGGTTCTGTGTCCCATGGAGAAAAGTGTCCAGCCACGTGGAGCACCTGTTTATCCTTTGGATACTCAGGGAGAGTTCTCAGTTATTGCGGGTCCTGATGGACACAGGAGTGTGCTGTTCAGACTGCGAAGCAGGAACCCGTCCTTGGAATTCCAGAGCCTGGACAATGACAGCGCCTGGGGGATCAGCAGATGCAAAACCCATTACCTCCATGGAGCAGTGTATGCTATATGGGTGCGCTGTAGCCCAGGAACCCTGGAAGATACCTTACGTTTGAGGGGCGTGTCCATAAGGGTGCCGCCCACCACGCTGTCGGCCATTGGACTAGCTTTGAGCCAGCAGCCTGTGCGTGGCTCACAGCCTAGGGATCCACCTATTTGGCTGATTTCCCCAGGGCCCCTTCACCATGTCCCACGCTGTCTGCCTCCCCTTTCTTCAGCCTCAGGGGACTGGACACACACCAGCCCCCGCTTCCCTACCATCCCCCTCATTCCCCACCCCCAAAGAGCTAGTGGGTCCCACAGCTCTGAGCCGCATTTGCGCACCACTTGTTGTGCTATTATGTCCCATCCCTTTGCATCTGCCCCAGCCTGGGGTCACGACCAGGGCCAAGAGGAGTGTGAAAGGCAGTAAGAGGAATGCAGGAGCATCCTGGGACTGCAAACCTTCCTAGTTGGGAGCCCCAGTTTCAAGCGCTGGGGTTGGTGGCCTGCCATCCTCAGGCTTTTTGAGGTGGGACCTTGCAGCCACAAGTTGTCATGCCAGGCAAAGGAGCCACGCTATGCAGGGTGGAGGCAGTGGACGACGGTGAGCCCCTGGAGGACAGAGACGTGATGGGGATTGGGTGGTTGTTCTAGCTGCTTGTGGAAGACGTCATGGAGGAGGTGGAGGTTGTGGCAGATGAGGAGCAGCAATAGGGCTTCCTCCAGGAGCTGAGAAGACGGTGGAGGAGCAGGGCCAGGAAAGGCCCGGGAGCGCTATTGAGCTTCCAGGGCAAGACGCGCTGCAGGCACTGGCTGCCCTGCTGGTGGAACTGAGCTCTGAGCATAAGAAAAACTGCAGGGCCTACTTCCAGTTCATGTGCAAGAACCATCAGAGGAGGAAGCCTGACTTGGCTTGGAGGAGCGCCATCACCTGGGGCATCCCTTGCTTCTGGGCCATTGCTGTATCCTTTCTTCTGCTCTTTGAATTCTGCTGCTCAGGAAGAGGAGGAGGTGCAGGAACCTTTTCCCTCCTCCCGAGCCTGACAGGTGCTGTTGCGGAGCCATCCATCGTCCCACTGCAAGTTGATATTTTCCTTTCAGGACTCCCCAACTTCTTGAACACAGTGACCACTAGGTAGAATTACCTTGACATCACTTGTAAAACGTGGTTCCTGGGGTGATGTGTGGGTGTGCAAGGTTGTGGATTGTCCACCTGTGGGATCCACACCCATTTCCCCTGTCTCTCTGTAGGGTATAGGGCACGTTGTTCCACTCCTGTCCACTGGTTCTGGGACTTTGACGGGGAGCATCCTGCCGCAGCATGGACACCAGGAGCCTTAACTTTCTCGGCTGGTGGTCTGGTCACAACTGCTCAGAACTGAACAGGATTGCTGAGGTGTGGTTGCTTTGGGCCTGAACACAGTTAGCAATTCCTTTTGGGATTCTTGGCTGCTGGCTCACCTTGCTTGTATTGCCAGCAGACTGTCAGCCAAGATGTGTGGGACGATCCCTCTGAAGTAGTACCCTGGGAAGGAAGGTTCTTCCATGAGAGTAACTGACAGAAACATGTGGAGATGGGGTCTGAAGGTGGGCCCTGAAGGGACACTCGTGTGATACTACAGGGACACTGTCCTTTCCCAAATGGGGATGCTCAGACTCATGCAAGCTGGCTTGGAGCCTGAATTTGGGTCGTGCATGTACCAGGGGACCTCCTGAGACTGTCTATTTGGGGACTTGGTGTGTCCATGAGTGAAGCAAGTCTCCATCAAATCAGCTGTGGTGGCAGCACCAGAATCCAGGTGATACTACTAGAGGCAGTGTGTAGTAAGGATCTTTGTCAGAATCATCCTTTGTGAGTCCTTCCATCCCCTGGCCTCCTGCTGCTCCCTGAGTTTGAGATTGCCTGGCACTTCACTCCCGCCCCTTACCCTGGGAAGGCCTGTCATTGAAACGGTGTCCTCTCCGGGTTCCTAGTGCACCTATGTGCTGACTTTGGGATCTTGTGTGAATTCCCACATTCACCACTCAGTGTATCACAACCAGCAAACATGCTGCGCTGGTAGTGGCTTCAGGCTGCCTTGGTAAAATATGGAAGAGTTCGTGGAGAAGATGAACAAGGACCCCCAAGGGCAGGGCATGTTGCCTACTGTCACCATCTCCGACATTGCTGGCGTCAGTCCTCTTCTCCTCCTGAAACACCTATGTTCGTTGTTTGCATTTGTGTCCCCATGCTGAGCATGTGTGTGTATACACACGTGCTTATTTATGCGGGCTGTGTGTGTGTGTTTGTGTGTGTGTGTGTCCAGCCCAGGGCAGAAGCAGAGATGAAGGCGGCAGGAGAGGAGGTGCTGAGCAACCAGAAGAGGAGTCATGAGGCGATCAGGCTGAAGGTGGTTTGTCGCCGTATCTCTGCATTGACCCTGCCCAGGATGGGAAGGAGGAAAGCATGGCCAGTGATACCTCCAGACTGTAGCTCCAGATATCTGCAATTAGACCAGGTACAAAACACGCTCATCAGTTCTACTGTGTTGTTGTGTGTGTTTGGATCAGGAAGAGGGTTTCATGGTCTAAGGATTCACACAGAGCAAATCACATTGGGTGGGGCTTTGAAATTACTGCCTGTGAAGCCCTCAGTGTGTGGGGCCATGGGCTGGCCTGTGGAAACGATGGACGTGGCTATGAAAAGACCCGGGATGGTGAGGCTAAGGTCCTGCTGAGATGGGCAGAGAGCTGAAGGAGAAGGAGTCACAGACTGCCTGCTGCACTGGAGACTTGTTTCACACACACGTGAAAAGGAGAACTGGGAAGGTCCTGGGCCAGTGCTGCCCCAGATCAGCCCAGCAGCCAGCACATGCCCTCCCTGAGGGTGGCACACATAGGCAAGATATGACACAAAACATGAGATGTGCTGAAGTATGCTGTATCTGCAAAACCACAGGCATCCTAGGAGAGACATGCCTTAAGTGCGGCATGCCTCCAGGCACTTCCAGCCTGCCTCCTTGACAGTGCCCAAAGACGAGGAAAGCGCAAGTGGTTTACCTGTGTGACCCTATTTGGGTAATGCTTGTGAGGGAGGGAACAGAGAAAAGACAAGGGCGATGGGTAAACTGCATGTCCCAAGGGACCTCAGGAGAGTGGGAGACAGACAAGCCCCTGGGGCAGTTCAGGGCCCTGCTGGTTTTCAGGGTCCAGACTCTAGGCAGTAGCGGTCCTGCCAAAGATACCCCATGGTCCGTGCTGAAAGTTCTGACATGAATTCCTTCTTTTCTTTGGGGTCTTGCCACTGGCTTTGGGGGCCTGAGGGGCAAAGGTGCACGTCTGCCACCTGAAGGAGGATTCTGGTAGTCTTTGCTGGAGCAGAATCTCTGATTGTGTTGTAGGGGATCTACACCCAGGTGACACTCAGAGGGATGCTGCCTTCCAGGTGACCGTCTTGGGTGTCCCTCGGCCCAACAAGCCACTGGCTTCCTTCTCACGGGTGCTGTGTAGGGAAGCAGGGATGCGTGACTGTAGGGAGTCCTACCGGGGCCTGATGAGAGCACCTGAAAGAGAATCTTGGCATTTAGCAAATCACTGAGGCATGGGTGGTTCAAGCCCTCTTGGTCCATTTGAGATAGTAACACTGCTTTCTGTCCAACGGAGGCATTAGCTCTGGGCCCAGAAACTGCAGCTTTCCCAGGGCATCATCTGTTTGGGGACTCCGTGTGCATGGGTAGTGTTAAACAGAAAGGAAGACGTGTAGGGATGCCACCTGACTTTTATGGGCCTCCGGTTCCATTCCTTTGTATCGGAAGAGACCCTTTATCCATGTGCATCTTCTTCACAACCTTGGATCAGACCCACGCCTGTCACAGTCTCTGGGGGCTTTTGGAGGCTCAGGCGTTTCGGGCTTTTTCCTGCTACATGGAGATAGCACATGGGGGCACAGGTAGATGGTGCACATAGAACGCTACACAGATAGGAAGAGCAGGGGCTCTCCCTTTGCAGAATGGCTGTGGGCGTGTTAAGGGGGTGG
>NW_017208159.1:0-4066 GCF_001704415.2 Capra hircus | reverse complement strand
ACGTGCCACCGGTGGAGTGAGTCGATCCTCGGCTTGACAGTCGAGGCAGTGCGGGAAAACAGGTTTCCTGGAATGGACTGAGGCATCTGGGGACTCTGGGAATGGGGCCTGATCCTGGAGTTCTTCTCGCCTTTCCTGTGGAGAGCGCCTCCCTCTTGAGATGCGACGGAACGCTAGGAATTCTTTCTCGACCACACAGGGAAAGGATCCCTCCTCTCGAGTAGCAGGCGGAAACGGGGCCACTCTGGATATGGACGGACTCTCCGATTCCTCTAGAGTGGAGACGGGTATGTCGGGGAACTTCTTGATTTGCAGCAAGGGTGTGAAGGACCCTTTGGAAGTTCCAGAGTTTAAGTGTTACCCCCTAGTTGCCTCAGCGTAAATGGCCCTCATCTCGCCTGGAGGGGAGAACTCCTGGATTTTCTGGAGTTGCGGCAGGTGCTCTCGACTTACGATGGGGACCACAGGGACCCGCTCTGGTGCCTCAGGAAAGGCCAGTCCCCATATGCGTTGCTCTGGGCCTCTCGGATTCCTCTCCCGACGATGCCGGGTCTAAGACCTTGTTTGGAGTCGGTGCCGGAACCTGAGGATTCCTCTCACTTCTGACATGGATATGGGGTACTTCTGGAGTCCCCCAGGGGTGTCACTACTCGTCTCGAGTGGGGCCATGCACGTGCGCTTTCCTCCCGAGCTGTAGCAGCAGTGTCCCGCTTCCCTTCGCATGGATCAAGGGATCTGTGGCTTTCCCTTGAGGCTTTCCCACGAGGCTTTCCCACAGGGCTGTACCACGTGCCACTGTGGTGTGAGTCGATCCTCGACTTGAAAGTCGAGGCAGTGCAGGGAATACAGGTTTCCCTGGAATGGACTGAGACATCTGGGGGACTCTGGGAATGGTGGCACGACCCTGAGTCCTCTCGCCTTTCCTCTGGAGAGCGCCACCTCTTGAGATTTGACGGGAATGCTGCGAATTCTTTCCCGACCACGCAGGAAAAGGATCAAACCTCTCGAGCTAAAAGGTGGAATCGGGGCTCCTCTGGATGTGGGCGGGACTCTCGTGCTTCCTCTCGAGTGGAGACGGGTATTTTCGGGAAATTCTTGAGTTGCATCAAGGGTGTGAAGGACCCTTTGGAAGTTCCAGAGTTTAGGTTTGATCAGCCTCGAGACGCCTCTGCGGAAATGGGCCTCATGTCGCCTGGAGGGGAAAACCTCCTGGATTTTCTCGAGTTGCTGCAGGTGCTCTCGACGTACTACGGGGATCACAGGGACCCGCTCTGGTGGCCTCAGTTAAGGCCAGTCCACATGCGCGTTTCTCGGGGCCTCTCGGGATTCCTCTCCCATCGATGCCGGGACCTAAGACCTTGTGTGGAGTCGGTGCCTGAACCTGAGGATTCCTCTCCAGTGCTGACATGGATCTTGGGCTACTTCTGGAGACTCCCCAGGGGAGTCAGTCCTCGTCTCATGTGGGGCATGCAGTTGCGCTTTCCTCCAGAGCTGTAGCAGCAGTGTCACGCTTCCTTCGCGTGGATCAAGGGATCTGTGGCTTTCCCTCGAGGTTTTCCCGAGGCTTTCCCAAGAGGCTTTCCCACGAGGCTTTCCACAGGCTTTCCACAGGGCTGACCCACGTGTCACCGTTGTGTGAGTCGATCCTCGGCTTGAAAGTCGAGGCAGTGCAGGGAAAACAGGTTTCCTTGAATGGACTGAGACATCTGGGGGACTCTGGGAATGGTGGCACGACCCTGGAGTTCCTCTCGCCTTTCCTGTGGAGAGCGTCTCTCTTGAGATGCGAGGGGAAAGCCGGGAATTCTTTCCCGACCACGCAGTGAAAGGATCCTCCTCTCGAGCCATGAGGCGGAAACGAGGCTCCTCTGGATGTGGCAGGACTCTCGTGCTTCTTCTCGAGTGGAGACGGGTATGTCGGGGAACTTCTTGAGTTGCAGCAGCAAGGGTGTGAAGGACCCTTTGGAAGTTCCAGAGGTTAGGTGTGATTAGCCTCGAGACGCCTCAGCGCAAATGGGCCTCATCTCGCCTGGAGGGGAGAACCTCCTGGATTTTCTCGAGTTCCGTCAGGTGCTCTCGACTTACGAAGGGGACCTCAGGGACTCGCTGTGGTGGCCTCAGGAAAGGCCAGTCCCCATGCGAGTTGCTCGGGGCCTCTCGGATTCCTCTCCCGTCTATTCCAGGGCCTAAGACCTTGTGTGGAGTCGGTGCCGGAACCTGAGGATTCCTCTCCAGTGCTGACATGGATCTTGGGCTACTTCTGGAGTCTCCCAGGGGAGTCAGTCCTCGTCTCGAGTGGGGCCATGCACGTGCGCTTTCCTCCGGAGCTGTAGCAGCAGTGTCACGCCTCCTTGGCGTGGATCAAGGGATCTGTGGCTTTCCCTCGAGGCTTTCCCACGAGGCTTTCCCACGAGGCTTTCCCACAGGCTGTCCACGTGTCACCGTGGTGTGAGCCGATCCTCGGCTTGAAAGTCGAGGCAGTGCAGGGAAAACAGGTTTCCCTGGAATGGACTGAGACATCTGGGGGACTCTGGGAATGGTGGCACGACCCTGGAGTTCCTCTCGCCTTTCCTGTGGAGAGCGCCTCCTCTTGAGATGCGACGGGAACGCGGGAATTTTTCCCGAACCTGCAGGGAAAGGATCCCTCCTCTCGAGCTAGGAGGCAGAAACGGGGCTCCTCTGGATGTGGGCGGGTCTCTCGTGCTTCCTCTCGGGTGGAGACTGGTATGTCGGGGATCTTCTTGAGTTGCAGCAAGGGTGTGAAGGACCCTCTGGAAGTTCCAGAGGTTAGGTGTGATTAGCCTCGAGACACCTCAGCGGAAATGGGCCTCATCTCGCCTGGAGGGAAGAACGTCCTGAATGTTCTCGAGTTGCAGCAGGTGCTCTCGACTTACGACGGGGACCTCAGGGACCCGCTCTGGTGGCCTCAGGATAGGCCAGTCCCTATGCGAGTTGCCAGGGGACCTCTCGGGATTCCTCTCCCGTCGAAGCTGGGCCCTAAGATATTGTGTGGAGTGGGTGCCGGTACCTGAGGATTCCTCTCCAGTGCTTACGTGGATCTTGGGGTACTTCTGGAGTCTCCCCATTGGAGTCAGTCCTCGACTCGAGTGGGGGCATGCACGTGCGCTTTCCTCTCGAGCTGTAGCAGCAGTGTCGCGCTTCCATTCGCGTGGATCAAGGGATCTGTGGCTTTCCTCGAGGCTTTCCCACGAGGCTTTCCACGAGGCTTTCCCACGAGGCTTTCCCACAGGGCGGTCCCACATGCCACCGTGGTGTGAGTCGATCCTCGGCTTGAAAGTCGACGCAGTGCAGGGAAATCAGGTTTCCCTGGAATGGACGGAGACATCTGGGGACTCTGGGAATGGTGGCAGGAACCTGGAGTTCCTCTCCCTTTCCTGTGGAGAGGCGCCTCCCTTGAGATGGGACGGGAACGCCGGGAATTCTTTCCAGAGCACTGCAGGGAAAGGATCCCTCCTCTCGAGCTAGGAGGCAGAACGGGGCTCCTCTGGATGTGGCGGGACTCTCGTGCTTCCTCTCGAGTGTAGACGGGTATGTCGGGGAACTTCTTGAGTTGCAGGCAAGGGTGTGAAGGACCCTTTGAAAGTTCCAGAGGTTAGGTGTGAATAGCCTCGAGACGCCTCAGGGGAAATGGGCCTCATCTCGCCTGGAGGGGAGAACCCTCCTGGATTTTCTCGAGTTGCGGCAGGTGCTCTCGACTTACGATGGGGACCTCAGGGGCCCGCACTGGTTTCCTCAGGAAAGGCCAGTCCCCATGCGAGTTGCTCAGGGCCTCTCGGGATTCCTCTCCCATCGATGCCAGGGCCTAAGACCTTGTGTGGAGTCGGTGCCAGAACCTGAGGATTCCTCTCCAGTGCAGACATGGATATTGGGTACTTCTGGAGTCTCCCCAGGGGAATCAGTCCTCGTCTCGAGTGGGGCATGCACGTGCGCTTTCCTCAGAGCTGTAGCAGCAGTGTCACGCTTCCCTTCGCGTGGATCTAGGGATCAGAGGCTTTCCCTGGAGGCTTTCCCACGAGGCTTTCCCACGAGGCTTTCCACAGGGCTGTCC
>NW_017208158.1:0-4066 GCF_001704415.2 Capra hircus | reverse complement strand
ACGAGGACTGCCTCCACTAGGGAGACTCCATTAGTACCCCAAGATCCATGTCAGCACTGGGAGAGGAATCCTCAGGTTCCGGCACTGACTCCACACAAGGTCTTAGGCCCGGGCATCGACGGGAGAGGAATCCCGAGATGCCCCCGAGCAACACGCATGGGGACTGGCCTTTCCTGAGGCCACCAGAGCGGGTCCCTGAGGTCCCCGTCGTAAGTCGAGAGCACCTGCCGCAACTCGAGAAAATCCAGAAGGTTCTGCCCTCCAGGAGAGATGAGGCCCATTTCCGCTGAGACGTCTCGAGGCTAATCACACCTAACCTCTGAAACTTCCAAAGAGTCCTTCACGTCCTTGCTGCAACTCAAGAAGTTCCCTGACATACCTGTCTCCACTCGAGAGGAAGCACGAGAGGCCTGCCCACATCTAGAGGAGCCCCGTTTCCGTCTCCTAGCTCGAGAGGAGGGATCCTTTCCCTGCGTTGTCGGGAAAGAATTCCCGGTGTTCCATAGCGTCTCAAGAGGAGTCGCTCTCCACAGGAAAGGAGAGAGGAACTCCAGGGTGGTGCCACCATTCCCAGAGTCCCCCATATGTCTCAGTCCATTTCACGGAAACCTGCTTTCCCTGCATTAACTTGGCTCTCAAGCCGAGGATCGACTCACACAACGGTGGCATGTGGGACAGCCTTTGGGAAAGCCTCGTGGGAAAGCCTCGTGGAAAGACTGGCGGGGAAAGCCCCTGATCCCTTACTCCACAAGAAGGGAAGCGAGATACTGCAGCTACAGCTCGGGAGGTAAGCGCATGTGCATGCGCCCACTCGAGACGAGGACTGACTCCCCTGGGGAGACTCCAGAAGTACCAAGATCCATGTCAGCAAGGAGAGGAATCCTCAGGTTCCTGCACCGACTCCACACAAGGCCTTAGGCCCGGCATCGATAGGAGTGAAATCCCGAGAGGCCCCCGAGCTACTCGCATGGGGACTGGCCTTCCTGAGGCCACCAGAGCGAGTCCCTGAGGTCCCCGTCATAAGTCGAGAGAACCTGCCACAACTCGAGAAAAAGGAGGTTCTTCCCTCCAGACGAGATGAGCCCCATTTCCACAGAGGCGACTCGAGGCTAATCACACCTAACCTCTGGACCTTCCAAAGGGCCCTTCACACCCTTGCTGCAACTCAGGAAGTTCCCTGACATACCCGTCTCCACTCGAGAGGAAGCACGAGAGTCCCGCCCACATCCAGAGGAGCCCTGTTTCCGCCTCCTAGCTCGACAGGAGGGATCCTTTCCCTGCGTGTTCGGAAAAGAATTCCCGGCGTTCCCGTCACATATCAAGAGGGGGCGCTCTCCACAGGAAAGGCGAGAGGAACTCCAGGGTCGTGTCACCATTCCCAGAGTCCCCCAGATGTCTCAGTCCATTCCAGGGAAGCCTGTTTCCCCGGCACTGCCTCGACTTTCTAACCGAGGATCGACTGACTCCACGGTGGCACGTGGGACATCACTGGGGGAAAGCCTCGTTGGAAAGCCTGGTGGGAAAGCGTCGTGGGAAAGCCTCATGGGAAAGCCTCGAGGGAAAGCCACAGATCCCTTGATCCACGCGAAGGGAACCATGACACTGCTGCTGCAGCTCGGGAGGAAAGCGCACGTGCATGCTCCCACTCGAGACAAGGACTGAATCCCCTGGGGAGACTCCAGAAGTACTCCAAAATCCATGTCAGCACTGGAGAGGAAACCTCAGTTTCCGGCACCGACTCCACACAAGTTCTTAGGCCCCGGCACCGACGGAGAGGAATCCGAGAGGTCCCCGTGCAACTTGCATGGGGACTGGCCTTTCCTGAGGCCACCAGAGAGGGTCCCTGAGGGCACCGTCGTAGGTCGAGAGCACCTGCCGCAACTTGAATAAATCCAGGAGGTTCTCCCTTTCAGGCGAGATGAGGACCATTTCCACTGAGACGTCTCGAGGCTAATCACACTAACCTCTGGAAGTTACAAAGCGTCCTTCACACTCTTTCTGCAACTCAAGAAGTTCCCCGACATACCCGTTTCCACTCGAGAGGAAGCACGAGTGTCCCGCCCACATCCAGATGAGCCCCGTTTCCGCCTCATAGCTCAACAGGAGGGATCCATTCCCTGCGTGGTCGGGAAAGAATTCCCGGCGTTCCCGTCACATCTCAATAGGGAGCGCTCTCCACAGGAAAGGCGAGAGGTACTCCAGGGTCGTGCCACCATTCCCAGATCCCCCAGATGTCTCAGTCCATTCCACGGAAGCCTGTTTTCCCGGCACTGACTCAACTTTCAAGACGAGGATCGACTGACACCACGGTGGCACGTGGGACATCACCTTGGGAAACCGTCGTGGAAAGCCTAGTGGGAAAGCGTCGTGGGAAAGCCTCGCTTAAAGCCTCGAGGGAAAGCTACTGATCCTAGGATACATGGGAAGGGAAGCGTGACACTGCTGCTACAGTTCGGGAGGAAAGTGCACGTGCATGCCCCACTCGAGACGAGGACTGACTCCCCTGGGGAGACTCCAGAAGTACCCCAAGATCCATGTCAGAACTGGAGAGGAATTCTCAGTTTCCGACACCCGACTCCAAACAAGGTCTTAGGCCCTGGCATCGATGGGAGAGGAATCCCGAGAGGACCCCGAGCAAATCGCATGGGGACTGGCCTTTCCTGAGGCCACCAGAGCGGGTCCCTGAGGTCCCCGTAGTAATTCGAGAGCACCTGCCGCAACTTGAGAAAATCCAGGAGGTTCTCCCTTCTTGGCGAGATGAGGCCCATTTCCACTGAGTTCTCTCACGGCTAATCACACCTAACCTCTGGAACTTCCAAAGGGTCCTTCACACCCTTTCTGCAATTCAAGCAGATCACCAACATACCAGTCTCCACTCGAGAGGAAGAACGAGAGTCCCGCCCACATCCAGAGGAGCCCCGTTTCCGACTCCTAGCTCGAGAGGAGGGATCCTTTCCCTGCGTGGTGGTCGGGAAAGAATTCCCGGCGTTCCCATCGCATCTCAAGAGGGGGCGCTCTCCACAGGGAAGGCGAGAGGAACTCCAGGGTCGTGCCACCATTCCCAGAGTCCCACAGATGTCTTAGTCCATTCCAGGGAAACCTGTTTTCCCTGCACTGCCTCGACTTTCAAGAAGAGGTTCGACTCACACCAAGGTGGCAGGGGGACAGTCCTGTGGGAAAGCGTCGTGGAAAAGCTTCGTGGGAAAGCCTCGAGGGAAAGCCACAGATCCCTTGATCTTCGCGAAGGGAAGCTCAACACTGCTGCTACAGCTCGGAGGAAAGCGCACGTGCATGCCCCGACTCGAGACGAGGACTGACTCCCCTGGGGAGACTCCAGAAACACCCCAAGATACATGTCAGCACTGGAGAGGAATCCTCAGGTTTTGGCACAGACTCCACACAAGATCTTAGGTCCCGGCATCGACGGGAGACGAATCCCGAGAGACCCATGAGCAACTCGCATGGGGACTTCCCTTTCGTGAGGCCACAAGAGGGGGTCCCTGATGTCACCGTCGTAAGTCGAGAGCACCTGCTGCAACTCGAGAAAATCCAGGAGGTTCTCCTTTCCTGGCGAGATGAGGCCCATTTCCGCTGAGGGTCTCGAGGCTAATCACACCTAAACTCTGGAAATTCCAAAGGGTCATTCACACCCTTGCTGCAACTCAAGAAGTTCCCCAACATGCCGTCTCCACTCGACAGGAAGCACGAGAGTCCCGCCCACATCCAGAGGAGACCCGTTTCCGCCTCCAAGCTAGAGAGGAGGGATACTTTCCCTGCGTGTCGGGAAAGAATTCCCGGCGTTCCCGTCGCATCTCAAGAGGAGGCGCTCTCCACAGGAAAGGCGAGAGGAACTCCAGGGTCGTTTCACCATTCCCAGAGCCCCAGATGTCTCAGTCCATTCCAGGGAAACCTGTTTTCCCTGCACTGCCTCGACTTTCAAGCGAGGATCGACTCACACCACGGTGGCACGTGGACAGCCCTGTGGGAAAGCTCGTCCTCGTGGGAAAGCCTCTTGGAAAGCCACAGATCAACTTGATACTCGCGAAGGGAAGCGCGACACTGTTGC
>NW_017208157.1:0-4066 GCF_001704415.2 Capra hircus | reverse complement strand
TCGTCATAAGTCGAAAGCACCTGCGCAACTCGAGAAAATCCAGGAGGTTCTCCCCTCCAGGCGAGATGAGGCCCATTTCCGCTGAGGCAAATAGGGGGTAATCACACTTAAACTCTGGAACTTCCAAAGGGTCCTTCACAACCTTGCTGCAACTCAAGAAGTTCCCGACATACTCTTCTCCACTCAGAGGAACCCTAGCGTCCCGCCCATATCCAGAGTGGCCCCGTTTCCGCCTGCTAGCTCGAGAGGAGGGATCCTTTCCCTGCGTGGTCCTGAAAGAATTCCTAGCATTCCCGTCTCATCTCAAGAGGAGGGCGCTCTCCACAGGAAAGGCGAGAGGAACTCCAGTATCAGGCCCCATTCCCAGAGTCCCCCAGATGACTCAGTCCATTCCAGGGAAACCTGTTTTCCCTGCACTACTTCGACTTTCAAGCCGAGGATCGACTCAAACCACGGTGGCACGTGGGACAGCGCTGAGGGAAAGCCTCGTGAAAGCCTCGTGGGAAAGCCTTGACGGAAAGCCACAGGTCCTTGATCCGTGCGAAGGGAAGCGCGACACTGCTGCTACAGCTGGGAAGAAAGCGCACGTCCATGCCCCACTCGAGACGAGGACTGACTCACCTGGGAGACTCCAGAAGTACCCCAGATTCATGTCAGCACGGGAGAGGAATCCTCAGGTTCTGGCACTGACTCCACACAAGGTCGTAGGCCCCAGCATCGATGGCAGAGGAAACCCGAGGCCCCGGAGAGGCCCACGAGCAACTCGCATGGGGACTGGCCTTTCCTGAGGCCACCAGAGCGGTCCCTGAGGTCCCGTCGTAAGTCGAGAGCACCTGCCGCAACTCGAGAAAATCCAGGAGGTTCTCCCCTCCAGGCGAGATGAGGCCATTTCCGCTGAGCCGTCTCGAGGCTAGTCACACCTAAACTCTGTAACTTCCAAAGGGTCCTTCACACCCTTGCTGCAACTCAAGAAGTTCCCACATTCCCGTCTCCACTCGAGAGGAAGCACGAGAGACCCGCCCACATTCAGAGGAGCCCGTTTCCGCCTCTTAGCCTGAGAGGAGGGATCCTTTCCTGCGTGGTCGGGAAAGAATTCCCGGCGTTCCCGTCGCATCTCTAGAGGAGGCGCTCTCCACAGGAAAGGCGAGAGGAACTCCAGGGTCGTGCCACCATTCCCAGAGTCCCCCAGATGTCTCAGTCCATTCCAGGGAAACCTGTTTTCCCTGCACTGCCTCGACTTTCAAGCCGAGGATCGACTCACACCACAGTGGCACGTGGACAGCCTATGGGAAAGGCCTCGTGGGAAAGCCTCTTGGGAAAGCCTCGTGGGAAAGCCTAGTGGGAAAGCCTCGAGGGAAGGCCACAGATCGCTTGATACACGGAAGGGAAGAACGACACTGCTGCTACAGCTCGGAAGGAAATCACCACGTGCATGCCCCCACTCGAGACGAAGACTTACTCCCCTGGGGAGACTCCAGAAGTACCCCAAGATCCATGTCAGCACTGGAGAGGAATCCTCAGGTTCCGGTACTGACTCCACACAATGTCTTAGGCCCCGCATCGACGGGAGAGGAATCCCGAGAGGCCCCGAGCAACTCGCAGGGGGACTGGCCTTTCCTGAGGCCACCAGAGCGGGGTCCCTGAGGTCCCCGTCGTAAGTCGGGAGCACCTGCCGCAACTCGAGAAAATCCCAGGAGGTTCTCCCCAGGCGAGATGAGGCCCATTTCCGCTGAGGGCGTCTCGAGGCTAATCACACCTAAACTCTGGAACTTCCATAGGGTCATTCACACCCTTGCTGCATCTCAAGAAGTTCCTCGACATACCCGTCTCCACTCGAGAGGAAGCACGAGAGTCCGCCCACATCCAGAGGAGCCCTGTTTCCGCCTCCTAGCTCGAGAGGAGGGATCCTTTCCCTGCGTGGTCGGGAAAGAATTCCCGGCGTTCCCGTCGCAAATCAAGTAGAGGTGCTCTCCACAGGAAAGTCGAGAGGAACTCCAGGGTCGTGCCACATTCCCAGAGTCCCCCAGATGTCTCAGTCCATTTCCAGGGATACCTGTTTTCCCTGCACTGCCTCGACTTTCAAGCCAAGGATCGACTCATACCACAGTGGCACGAGGCACAGCCCTGTGGGAAAGCCTCGTGGGAAAGCCTCGTGGAAAGCCTCGTGAGAAAGCCGAAGGAAAGCCCCTGATCACTTGATCCACGCGAATGGAAGCGCGACACTGCTGCTACAGCTCGGGAGGAAAGCGCTCGTGCATGCCCCCACTGGAGACGAGGACTGACTCCCCTGGGGAGACACCAGAAGTACCCAAGATCCATGTCAGCACTGCAGAGGAATCCTCAGGTTCCGGCACCCACTCCACACAAGATCTTAGGCCCCGGCATCGACGGGAGAGGAATCCCGAGAGGCTCCCGAGCAACCAGCATGGGGATTGGCCTTTCCTGAGGTCAGCAGAGCGGGTCCCAGATGTCCCGTCGTAAGTCGAGAGCACCTGCCGCAACTCGAGAAAATCCAGGAGGTTCACCCTCCAGGCGAGATGAGGCCCATTTCCGCTGAGGCGTCTCGAGGCTAATCACACCTAACCTCTGGAACTTCCAAAGGTCCTTCACACCCTTGCTGCAACTCAAGAAGTTCCCCGACATACCCGTCTCCACTCGAGAGCAAGCACGAGAGTCCCGCCCACATCCAGAGGAGCCCCGTTTCCGGCTCCTATCTCGAGAGGAGGGATCCTTTCCCTGCGTAGTTGGGAAAGAATTCTCGGCGTTCCCGTCGCATCTCAAGAGGAGGCGCTTCCACAGGAAAGGCGAGAGGAACTCCAAGGTCGTGCCTCCATTCCCAGAGTTCCCCAGATGTCTCAGTCCATTCCAGGGAAACCTGTTTTCCCTGCACTGCCTCGGCTTTCAAGCCGAGGATCGACTCACACCACGGTGGCACGTGGGACAGCCCTGTGGCAAAGCCTCGAGGAAAAGACCCAGATCCCTTGATCCACTCGACGGGAAAGCGTGACACTGCTGCTAGAGCTGGGGAGGAAAGCGCACGTGCATGCCCCCACTCGAGACGTGGACTGACTCCCCTGGGGAGACTCCAGAAGTACCCAAGATCCATGCCAGCCCTGGAGAGGAATCCTCAGGTTCCGCAACCGACTCCACACAAGGACTTAGGCCCCAGCATCGACGGGACAGGAATCTCGAGAGGCCCCCGAGTAACTCGCATGGGACTGGCCTTTCCTGAGGCCACCAGAGCGGTCCCTGAGGTCCCCGTCGTAAGTCTAGACAGCGGCCACAACTCGAGAAAATCCGGACGTTCTCCCGTCCAGGCGAGATGAGGCCCATTTCCGCTGAGGCGTCTCGAGGCTAATCACACCTAACTTCTGGAACTTCCAAAGGGTCCTTCACATCCTTGCTGCAACTCAAGAAGTTTCCCGACATACCCGTCTGCACTCGAGAGGAAGCACGAGAGCCGCCCACATCCAGAGGAGCCCCGTTTCCGCCTCATAGCTCGAGAGGAGGGATCCTTTACCTGCGTGGTCGGGAATGAATTCTCGGACTTGCCATAGCAGCTCAAGAGGGGGCGCTCTCCACAGGAAAGGCGAGAGGAACTCCAGGGTCGTGCCACCATTCCCAGAGTCCCCCAGATGTCTCAGTCCACTCCAGGGAAACCTTTTTTCCCTACACTGCCTCACTTTCAAGACGAGGATCGACTCACACCACGGTGGCACGTGGGACAGCCCTGTGGGAAAGCCTCGTGGGAAAGCCTCGTGGGAATGCCTCGAGGGAAAGCCACAGATCCCTTGATCCACGCGAAGGGAAGAGTGACACTGCTGCTACAGCTCGGGAGGAAAGCTCACATGCATGCCCCACTCGAGACGAGGACTGACTCCCCTGGGGAGACTCCAGAAGTACCGCAGGATCCATATCAGCACTGGAGAGGAATCCTCAGGTTCCGGCACCGACTCCACACAAGGTCTTAGGGCCCGGCATCGACGGGAGAGGAATCCGAGAGACCCAAGCAACTCGCATGGGGACTGGCCTTTCCTGAGGCCACCAGAGCGGGTCCTGAGGTCCC
>NW_017208156.1:0-4066 GCF_001704415.2 Capra hircus | reverse complement strand
AGGCCCCAACACCTGCACATGTCTCTGCTGGGGGGAGAGTGCTAGGGAACCTACGTCTCTCACACACTTTCTAGGCACCCACGGAGTCAGCCTCTGGGAGTGTGGGGATGCAAAACCCAGCCAGGGGCCCTTGGAACCTGGTGCTCTCCGTGCGGAGCTTTGTCTGGGCGGCCAAGAACCGCTGAAGGAGCCCTGCTGTTGCCCTTCGCTTCCCTCTGACAGAGCTTTCACTGCTGGAGCCCTTGGCAGTGTGCAACCCACCAGCCCCTAAGCCCTCCTCAAGGACGCTTGGGACCTAAGTGCAAAGGCAAGGCAGGGGTAGAGCTGAAGCCAGGAAGGCGCCAGTGGCGTTTCCGAGCCTCACACAGCCTGCTCCTTCCTGGGGAGGGAGCCTTAAAAGCAAGGCAAGTCTGCGCAAGGCTCGCCTATGGCAGAGCATCTTGGTGCCAGGAACTCTGCCAGATCGGGCTCTGAACAGAGCTAGAGATCTGCCGTACTGGAGTCGCACTTAGCTTCGTGTAAGCAGGGATTTCAGCTTGACGGGGACTTGCTGCCTCCTCTTCCCCGAGGAGGCTCGCTTCCCTGCTGGCTGTGCACTCGCCTATCAGGCGGGGGCGCAGGGCTCCTCCAGCAGGTCTTGCCTCAGGGGCTGCTTCCCTGAGTTGGGGCTGTGGGCAGGAACCAGACACGCAGGATCAGGCCCCAAACACCTGCACATGTCTCTGCTGGGGAGGAGAGTGCTAGGGAACCTACGTCTGTCATACACTTTCTGGGCACCAAGGAATCAGCCTCCGTGTGTGCGGGGCTGAAAACCCCAGCAGGGGCCCTGGGAGCCTGGTGCTCTCCGTGTGGCGCTGAATCTGGGCGGCCAAGCAACCGCTGGAGGAGCCCTGCAGTTGCCCTTCCCTTCCCTCTGACAGAATTCTCACTGCTGGAGCCCTTGCAGTGTGCAACCCACCAGCCCCTAAGCTCTCCTTAAGGAGGACTGGGACCTAAGTGCAAAGGCAAGGCAGGATTGGAGCTGAGGCAAGAAAGGCGCCAGTGGCGACTCCCAGGCTCCTGCTGCTGCTCCTTCCTGGGAGGGCCTAAAAGCAAGGCAAGTCTGGGCAAGGCTAGCCCCCGCAGAGCAGCCTCGCGCCAGGAAACTCTGCCAGATCGGGGCTCTGAGCAGAGCTAGAGCTCTGCCGTACTGGAGGCGCACTTAGCTCGTGCAAGCAGGGCTTTCTCTTGACTGGGCTGGGCTGCCTCCTCTTCCCGAGGAGGCTCGCTACACTGCTGGCTGTGCTCTCGCCTATCAGGCGGGGCGCAGGGCTCCTCCAGCAGTCTTGCCTCAGGGCTGCTTCCCTGAGTTGGGGCTGTGGGCGGGAACCCAGACACGCAGGATCAGGCCCCAACCACCTGCACAGTCTCTGCTGGGGAGGAGAGTGCTAGGGAACCTACGTCTCTCACACACTTTCTAGGCACCCACGGAGTCAGCCCTCTGGGAGTGTGGGATGCAAAACCCAGCCAGGGGCCCTTGGAACCTGGTGCTCTCCGTGCGAGCTTATGTCTGGGCGGCCAAGGAACGCTGAAGGAGCCCTGCTGTTGCCCTTCGCTTCCTCTGACAGAGCTTTCACTGCTGGAGCCCTTGCAGTGTGCAACCCACCAGCCCTAAGCCCTCCTCAAGGACGCTTGGGACCTAAGTGCAAAGGCAAGGCAGGGGTAGAGCTGAAGCCAGGAAGGTGCAGTGCGTTTCCGAGCCTCACACAGCCTGCTCCTTCCTGGGGAGGGAGCCTTAAAGCAAGGCAAGTCTGCGCAAGGCTGCCTATGGCAGAGCATCTCTGTGCCAGGAACTCTGCAGATCGGGCCTCTGAACAGAGCTAGAGATCTGCCGTACTGGAGTGGCACTTAGCTTCGTGTAAGCAGGGATTTCAGCTTGACGGGGACTTGCTGCCTCCTCTTTCCCCCGAGGAGGCTCGCTTCCCTGCTGGCTGTGCACTCGCCTATCAGGCGGGGGCGCAGGGCTCCTCCAGCAGGTCTTGCCTCAGGGGCTGCTTCCCCTGAGTTGGGGCTGTGGGCAGGAACCCAGACACGCAGGATCAGGCCCCAAACACCTGCACATGTCTCTGCTGGGGAGGAGAGTGCTAGGGAACCTACGTCTGTCATACACTTTCTGGGCACCCAAGGAATCAGCCTCCGTGTGTGCGGGGCTGAAAACCCCAGCCAGGGGCCTGGGAGCCTGGTGCTCTCCGTGTGGCGCTGAATCTGGGCGGCCAAGCAACCGCTGGAGGAGCCCTGCAGTTGCCCTTCCCTTCCCTCTGACAGAATTCTCACTGGCTGGAGCCCTTGGCAGTGTGCAACCCACCAGCCCCTAAGCTCTCCTTAAGGAGGACTGGGACCTAAGTGCAAAGGCAAGGCAGGATTGGAGCTGAGGCAAGAAAGGCGCCAGTGGCGACTCCCAGGCTCCTGCTGCCTGCTCCTTCCTGGAGAGGCAGCCTAAAAGCAAGGCAAGTCTGGGCAAGGCTAGCCCCCGGCAGAGCAGCCTCGCGCCAGGAACTCTGCCAGATCGGGGCTCTGAGCAGAGCTAGAGCTCTGCCGTACTGGAGGCGCACTTTAGCTCCGTGCAAGCAGGGCTTTCAACTTGACGGGGCTGGGCTGCCTCCTCTTCCCCGAGGAGGCTCGCTTCCCTGCTGGCTGTGCACTCGCCTATCAGGCGGGGGCGCAGGGCTCCTCCAGCAGGTCTTGCCCTCAGGGGCTGCTTCCCCTGAGTTGGGGCTGTGGCAGGAACCCAGACACGCAGGATCAGGCCCCAAACACCTGCACATGTCTCTGCTGGGGAGGAGAGTGCTAGGGAACCTACGTCTGTCATACACTTTCTGGGCACCCAAGGAATCAGCCTCCGTGTGTGCGGGGCTGAAAACCCCAGCCAGGGGCCCTGGGAGCCTGGTGCTCTCGGTGCGGCGCTGATTCTAGGCGGCCTAGAAACCGCTGGAGGAGCCCTGCAGTTGCCCTTCCCTTCCCTCTGACAGAGCTCTCACTGCTGAAGCCCTTGGCAGTGTGCAACCCACCACCCCCTAAGCCCTCCCCAACGACGCCTGGCACCTATGTGCAAAGGCAAGGCAGGATTGGAGCTGAGGCAAGGAAGGCACCAGTGGCGTCTCCCAGGCTCGCTCAGACAGCTCCTTCCTGGGGAGGGAGCCTAAAAGCAAGGCAAGTCTGGGCAAGGCGAGCCCCCGCCGAGCAGCCTCGCGCCAGAAACTCTGCCAGATCGGGGCTCTGAGCAGAGCTAGAGCTCTGCCGTACTGGAGGCCCACTTAGCTCCGTGCAAGCAGGGCTTTCCTCTTGACTGGGCTCGGCTGCCTCCTCTTCTCCCGAGGAGGCTCGCTACACTGCTGGCTGTGCTCTCGCCTATCAGGCGGGCGCGCAGGGCTCCTCCAGCAGGTCTTGCCTCAGGGGCTGCTTCCCCTGAGTTGAGGGCTGTGGGCGGGAACCCAGACACGCAGGATAAGGCCCCAACCACCTGCACATGTCTCTGCTGGGGAGGAGAGTGCTAGGGAACCTACGTCTCTCACACACTTTCTAGGCACCCACGGAGTCAGCCTCTGGGAGTGTGGGGATGCAAAACCCAGCCAGGGGCCCTTGGAACCTGGTGCTCTCCGTGCGGAGCTTTGTCTGGGCGGCCAAGGAACCGCTGAAGGAGCCCTGCTGTTGCCCTTCGCTTCCCTCTGACAGAGCTTTCACTGCTGGAGCCCTTGGCAGTGTGCAACCCACCAGCCCCTAAGCCCTCCTCAAGGACGCTTGGGACCTAAGTGCAAAAGGCAAGGCAGGGGTAGAGCTGAAGCCAGGAAGGCGCCAGTGGCGTTTCCGAGCCTCACACAGCCTGCTCCTTCCTGGGGAGGGAGCCTTAAAGCAAGGCAAGTCTGCGCAAGGCTCGCCTATGGCAGAGCATCTTGGTGCCAGGAACTCTGCCAGATCGGGCCTCTGAACAGAGCTAGAGATCTGCCGTACTGGAGTCGCACTTAGCTTCGTGTAAAGCAGGGATTTCAGCTTGACGGGGACTTGCTGCCTCCTCTTCCCCCGAGGAGGC
>NW_017208155.1:0-4068 GCF_001704415.2 Capra hircus | reverse complement strand
TGATGGCCTCAGTTAAGGCCAGTCCACATGCGCGTTTCTCGGGGCCTCTCGGGATTCCTCTCCCATCGATGCCGGGACCTAAGACCTTGTGTGGAGTCGGTGCCTGAACCTGAGGATTCCTCTCCAGTGCTGACATGGATCTTGGGCTACTTCTGGAGACTCCCAGGGGAGTCAGTCCTCGTCTCATGTGGGGCATGCAGTTGCGCTTTCCTCCAGAGCTGTAGCAGCAGTGTCACGCTTCCCTTCGCGTGGATCAAGGGATCTGTGGCTTTCCCTCGAGGTTTTCCCACGAGGCTTTCCCAAGAGGCTTTCCACGAGGCTTTCCCCACGAGGCTTTCCCACAGGCTGACCCACGTGTCACCGTTGTGTGAGTCGATCCTCGGCTTGAAAGTCGAGGCAGTGCAGGGAAAACAGGTTTCCCTTGAATGGACTGAGACATCTGGGGGACTCTGGGAATGGTGGCACGACCCTGGAGTTCCTCTCGCCTTTCCTGTGGAGAGCGTCTCCTCTTGAGATGCGAGGGGAAAGCCGGGAATTCTTTCCCGACCACGCAGGGAAAGGATCCCTCCTCTCGAGCCATGAGGCGGAAACGAGGCTCCTCTGGATGTGGCAGGACTCTCGTGCTTCTTCTCGAGTGGAGACGGGTATGTCGGGAACTTCTTGAGTTGCAGCAAGGGTGTGAAGGACCCTTTGGAAGTTCCAGAGGTTAGGTGTGATTAGCCTCAGAGACGCCTCAGCGCAAATGGGCCTCATCTCGCCTGGAGGGGAGAACCTCCTGGATTTCTCGAGTTCGTCAGGTGCTCTCGACTTACGAAGGGGACCTCAGGGACTCGCTGTGGTGGCCTCAGGAAAGGCCAGTCCCCATGCGAGTTGCTCGGGGGCCTCTCGGGATTCCTCTCCCGTCTATTCCAGGGCCTAAGACCTTGTGTGGAGTCGGGTGCCGGAACCTGAGGATTCCTCTCCAGTGCTGACATGGATCTTGGGCTACTTCTGGAGTCTCCCCAGGGGAGTCAGTCCTCGTCTCGAGTGGGGCCATGCACGTGCGCTTTCCTCCGGAGCTGTAGCAGCAGTGTCACGCCTCCCTTGGCGTGGATCAAGGGATCTGTGGCTTTCCCTCGAGGCTTTCCCACGAGGCTTTCCCAGGCTTTCCCACAGGGCTGTCCCACGTGTCACCGTGGTGTGAGCCGATCCTCGGCTTGAAAGTCGAGGCAGTGCAGGGAAAACAGGTTTCCCTGGAATGGACTGAGACATCTGGGGGACTCTGGGAATGGTGGCACGACCCTGGAGTTCCTCTCGCCTTTCCTGTGGAGAGCGCTCCTCTTGAGATGCGACGGGAACGCCGCGGGAATTTTTCCCGAACCTGCAGGGAAAGGATCCTCCTCTCGAGCTAAGGAGCAGAAACGGGGCTCCTCTGGATGTGGGCGGGTCTCTCGTGCTTCCTCTCGGGTGAGACTGGTATGTCGGGGATCTTCTTGAGTTGCAGCAAGGGTGTGAAGGACCCTCTGGAAGTTCAGAGGTTAGGTGTGATTAGCCTCGAGACACCTCAGCGGAAATGGGCCTCATCTCGCCTGGAGGGGAGAACGTCCTGAATGTTCTCGAGTTGCAGCAGGTGCTCTCGACTTACGACGGGGACCTCAGGGACCCGCTCTGGTGGCCTCAGGATAGGCCAGTCCCTATGCGAGTTGCCAGGGGACCTCTCGGGATTCCTCTCGTCGAAGCTGGGGCCTAAGATATTGTGTGGAGTGGGTGCCGGTACCTGAGGATTCCTCTCCAGTGCTTACGTGGATCTTGGGTACTTCTGGAGTCTCCCCATTGGAGTCAGTCCTCGACTCGAGTGGGGGCATGCACGTGCGCTTTCCTCTCGAGCTGTAGCAGCAGTGTCGGCGCTTCCATTCGCGTGGATCAAGGGATCTGTGGCTTTCCCTCGAGGCTTTCCCACGAGGCTTTCCCACGAGGCTTTCCACGAGGCTTTCCCACAGGGCGGTCCCACATGCCACCGTGGTGTGAGTCGATCCTCGCTTGAAAGTCGACGGCAGTGCAGGGAAATCAGGTTTCCTGGAATGGACGGAGACATCTGGGGGACTCTGGGAATGGTGGCAGGAACCTGGAGTTCCTCTCCCTTTCCTGTGGAGAGCGCCTCCTCTTGAGATGGGACGGGAACGCCGGGAATTCTTTCCAGAGCACGCAGGGAAAGGATCCCTCCTCTCGAGCTAGGAGGCGGAAACGGGGCTCCTCTGGATGTGGGCGGGACTCTCGTGCTTCCTCTCGAGTGTAGACGGGTATGTCGGGGAACTTCTTGAGTTGCAGCAAGGGTGTGAAGGACCCTTTGAAAGTTCCAGAGTTAGGTGTGAATAGCCTCGAGACGCCTCAGGGGAAATGGGCCTCATCTCGCCTGGAGGGGAGACCTCCTGGATTTTCTCGAGTTGCGGCAGGTGCTCTCGACTTACGATGGGACCTCAGGGGCCCGCACTGGTTTCCTCAGGAAAGGCCAGTCCCCATGCGAGTTGCTCAGGGGCCTCTCGGGATTCCTCTCCCATCGATGCAGGGCCTAAGACCTTGTGTGGAGTCGGTGCCAGAACCTGAGGATTCCTCTCCAGTGCAGACATGGATATTGGCGTACTTCTGGAGTCTCCCCAGGGGAATCAGTCCTCGTCTCGAGTGGGGGCATGCAGTGCGCTTTCCTCCAGAGCTGTAGCAGCAGTGTCACGCTTCCCTTCGCGTGGATCTAGGGATCAGAGGCTTTCCCTGGAGGCTTTCCCACGAGGCTTTCCCACGAGGCTTTCCACAGGGCTGTCCCACGTGCCACCGTGGAGTGAGTCGATCCTCGGCTTGACAGTCGAGGCAGTGCTGGGAAAACAGGTTTCCCTGGAATGGACTGAGGCATCTGGGGGACTCTGGGAATGGGGCCTGATCCTGGAGTTCTTCTCGCCTTTCCTGTGGAGAGCGCCTCCTCTTGAGATGCGACGGGAACGCTAGGAAATTCTTTCTCGACCACACAGGGAAAGGATCCCTCCTCTCGAGCTAGCAGGCGGAAACGGGGCCACTCTGGATATGGACGGGACTCTCCGATTCCTCTAGAGTGGAGACGGGTATGTCGGGGAACTTCTTGATTTGCAGCAAGGGTGTGAAGGACCTTTGGAAGTTCCAGAGTTTAAGTGTGATTACCCCCTAGTTGCCTCAGCGTAAATGGGCCTCATCTCGCCTGGAGGGGAGAACCTCCTGGATTTTCTGGAGTTGCGGCAGGTGCTCTCGACTTACGATGGGACCACAGGGACCGCTCTGGTGGCCTCAGGAAAGGCCAGTCCCCATATGCGTTGCTCTGGGCCTCTCGGGATTCCTCTCCCGACGATGCCGGGGTCTAAGACCTTGTTTGGAGTCGGTGCCGGAACCTGAGGATTCCTCTCCACTTCTGACATGGATATGGGGTACTTCTGGAGTCCCCCAGGGGTGTCACTACTCGTCTCGAGTGGGGGCCATGCACGTGCGCTTTCCTCCCGAGCTGTAGCAGCAGTGTCCCGCTTCCCTTCGCATGGATCAAGGGATCTGTGGCTTTCCCTTGAGGCTTTCCACGAGGCTTTCCCACAGGGCTGTACCACGTGCCACTGTGGTGTGAGTCGATCCTCGACTTGAAAGTCGAGGCAGTGCAGGGAATACAGGTTTCCCTGGAATGGACTGAGACATCTGGGGGACTCTGGGAATGGTGGCACGACCCTGGAGTCCTCTCTCGCCTTTCCTCTGGAGAGCGCCACCTCTTGAGATTTGACGGGAATGCTGCGAATTCTTTCCCGACCACGCAGGGAAAGGATCAAACCTCTCGAGCTAAAAGGTGGAATCGGGCTCCTCTGGATGTGGGCGGGACTCTCGTGCTTCCTCTCGAGTGGAGACGGGTATTTCGGGGAAATTCTTGAGTTGCATCAAGGGTGTGAAGGACCCTTTGGAAGTTCCAGAGTTTAGGTTTTGATTAGCCTCGAGACGCCTCTGCGGAAATGGGCCTCATGTCGCTGGAGGGGAAAACCTCCTGGATTTTCTCGAGTTGCTGCAGGTGCTCTCGACGTACTACGGGGATCA
>NW_017208154.1:0-4070 GCF_001704415.2 Capra hircus | reverse complement strand
CTTCCTGAGGCCAGCAGAGCGGGTCCCTGAGGTCCCGTCGTAAGTCAAGAGCACTGCAGCAAATCGAGAAAATCCAGGAGGTTCTCCCTCCAGGCGAGATGAGGCCATTTCCGCTGAGGCGTCTCGAGGCTATTCGCACTTAACCTCTGGAAGGTCCAAAGGGTCCTTCACACCCTTGCGCAACTCAAGAAGTTCCCGACATACCGTCTCCACTCGAGAGGAAGCACTAGAGTCCCGCCACATCCAGAGGAGCCCGTTTTCCCCCTGCTAGCTCGAGAGAAGTGATCCTTTCCCTGAGTGGTCGGGAAAGAATTCCCGGCGTTCCCGTCCCATGCCAAGTGGATGCGCTCTCCACAAGAAAGGGGAGAGGAACTCCAGGGTCGTGTCACCATTCCCAGAGACCCCAGATGTCTCAGTCCATTCCAGGGATACCTGTATTCCCTGCACTGCCTCGACTTTCAAGCCGAGGATCGACTCACACCACGGTGGCACGTGGACAGCCCTGTGGGAAAGCCTCGGAAAGCCTCGTGGGAAGCCTCGAGGGAAAGCCACAAATCCTTTGATCCACGCGAAGGGAAGCGTGACACTGCTGCTACAGCTTGGCAGGAACGAGCACGTGCATGCCCCACTCGAGACGAGGACTGACTCCCTGGGGAGACTCCAGAAGTACCCCAAGATCCATGTCAGCACTGGAGAGGAATCCTCAGGTTCCGGCACCGACTCCACACAAGGTCTTAGGCCCGGAATCGACGGGAGAGGAATCCCGAGTGGCCCCCGAGCAACTTGCATGGGACTGGCCTTTCCTGAGGCCACCAGAGCGGGTCCCTGAGGTCCCCGTCGTTAGTCGAGAGCACCTGCCGTCACTCGAGAAAATCCAGGAGGTTCTCCCCTCAAGCGAGATGAGGCCCATTTCGCTGAGGCGTCTCGAGAGTAATCACACCTAACCTCTTGAAAGTCCAAAGGGTCCTTCACACTCTTACTGCAACTCAAGAAGTTCCCCGACATACCCGTCTCCACTCGAGAGGAAGCACGAGAGTTCCACCCACATCCACAGGAGCCCCGTTTCCGCTCCTGGCTCGAAAGGAGGATCCTTTCCCTGCTTGGTGGGGAAAGAATTCCCGCGTTCCCGTCGCATCTCAAGAGGAGCGCGCTGTCCACAGGAAAGGCGAGAGGAACACCAGGATCCTGCCACCATTCCCAGAGTCGGCAGATGTCTCAGTCCATTCCAGGGAAACCTGTTTTCCCTGCACTGCCTCGACTTTCAAGCGAGGATCGACTCACACCACGGTGGCACGTGGACAGCCCTGTGGGAAAGCCTCGTGGGAAAGCCTGGTGGGAAAGCCTCGAGGGAAAGCCACAGATCCCTTGATCCACGCGAATGGAAACGCGACACTGCTGCTACAGCTCGGGAGGAAAGCGCACGTGCATGCCCCACTCGAGACGAGGACTGACTCCACTGGGGAGACTCCAGAAGTACCCCCAGATCCATGCCACCACTGGAGAGGAATCCTCAGGTTCCGGACCGGCTCCACACAAGATCTGAGGCCCCGCATCGACGGGAGAGGAATCCTGAGAGGTCCCCGAGCAACTCGCATGGGGACTGGCCTTTCCTGAGGCCACGAGAGTGGGTCCCTGAGATCCCCTTCGTAAGTCGAGAGCACCTGCTGCAACTCGAGAAAATACAGGAGGTTCTACCCTCCAGGGGAGATGAGGCCCATTTCCGCTGAGGCGTCTCGAGGCTATTCACACCTAAGCTCTGGAACTTCCAAAGGGTCCTTCACACCCTTGCTGCAACTCAAGAAGTTCCCCGACATTCCCGTCTCCACTCGAGAGGAAGCACGAGACTTCCGCCCACATCCAGAGGAGCCCGTTTCCGCGTCCTAGCTCGAGAGGAGGATCCTTTCCCTGCGTGGTCGTGAAAGAATTCCCGGCGTTCCCGTCGCATCTCAAGAGGAGACGCTCTCCACAGGAAAGGTGAGAGGAACTCCAGGTCGTGCCACCATTCCCAGAGTCCCCAGATGTCTCCGTCCATTCCAGGGAAACCTGTTTTCCCTGCACTGCCTCGACTTTCAAGCCGAGGATCGACTCACACCACGGTGGCACGTGGGACAGCCCTGTGGAAAGCCTCGTGGGAAAGCCTCGAGGGAAAGCACAGATCTCTTGATCCACACGAACGGAAGCGTGACACTGCTGCTACAGCTCGGGAGGAAAGCGCACGTGCATGCCCCACTCGAGAGGAGGACTGACTCCACTGGGGAGACTCCAGAAGTACCCCAGATCCATGCCAGCACGGGAGAGGAATCCTCAGGTTCCGGCACCAGCTCCACACAAGATCTGAGGCCCCGGCATCGAAGGGAGAGGAATCCCGAGAGGCCCATGAGCAGCTCGCATGGGGACTGGCCTTTCCTGAGGCCACCAGAGTGGGTCCCTGAGGTCCCCTTCGTAAGTCGAGAGCACCTGCTGCAACTCGAGAAAATCCAGGAGGTTCTCTCCTCCAGGCGAGATGAGGCCCATTTCCGCTGAGCGTCTCGAGGCTATTCACACCTAAACTCTGAACTTCCAAAGGGTCCTTCACACCCTTGCTGCAACTCAAGAAGTTCCCCGACATTCCCGTCTCCACTCGAGAGGAAGCACGAGAGTCCCGCCACATCCAGAGGAGCCCGTTTCCGTCTCCTAGCTAGAGAGGAAGGATCCTTTCCCTGCGTGGTTGGGAAAGTATTCCCGCGTTCCCGTCGCATCTCAAGAGGAGGCGCTCCCACAGGAAGGGCGAGAGGAATTCCAGGGTAGTGCCACCATTCCCAGAGTCAACCAGATAACTCCGTCCATTCCAGGGAAACCTGTTTTCCCTGCACTGCCTCGACTTTCAAGCGAGGATCGACTCACACCACGGTGGCACGTGGGACAGCCCTGTGGGAAAGCCTCGTGGGAAAAGAAAGCTCGAGGGAAAGCCCCTGATCCCTTGATCCACGCGAAGGGAAGCGTGACACTGCTGCTACAGCTCGAGGAAGGAACGTGCATGCCCCACTCGAGAAGAGGACTGACTCCACGGGGAGACTACAGAAGTACCGCAAGATCCATGTCAGCACTGGAGAGGAATGCTCAGGTTCCGCACCGACTCCACACAAGATCTTAGGCCCCGGCATCGACGGGAGAGGAATCCCGAGAGGCCCCGAGCAACTCACATGGGACTGGCCTTTCCTGAGGCCTCCAGAGCGCGTCCCTGAGGTCCCGTCTTAAGTCGAGAGCAGCTGCCGCAACTCGAGAAAATCCAGGAGGTTCTCCCCTCCAGGCGATATGAGGCCATTTCCACTGAGGCGTCTCGAGGCTAATCACACCTAACCTCTGGAACTTCCAAAGGTCCTTCACACCCTTGCTGCAGCTCAAGAAGTTCCCCGGTACCCGTCTCGACTCGAGAGGAAGCACGAGAGTTCCGCCCACATCCAGAGGAGCCCCGTTTCCGCGTCCTAGCTCGAGAGGAGGGATCCTTTTCCTGCGTGGTTGGGAAAGAATTCCCGGCGTTGTCGTCGCATCTCAAGAGGAGAAGCTCTCCACAAAAGGTGAGAGGAACTCCAGGGTCGTGCCACCATTCCAGAATCCACCAGATGTCTCCGTCCATTCCAGGGAAAACTTTTTTCCCTGCACTGCCTCTACTTTCAAGCCGAGGATCGACTCACACACCACGTGGCACGTGGGACAGCCCTGTGGGAAAGACTCGTGGGAAAGCCTCGAGGGAAAGCCACAGATCCCTTGATCCACGGGTAGGGAAGTGCGACACTGCTGCTACAGCTCGGAAGGAAAGCGCACGTGCATGCCCCACTTGAGACGAGGACTGACTCCCCTGGGAGACTCCAGAAGTACCCAAGATCCATGGGAGCACTGAGAGGGAATCCTCAGGTTCCGGCACTGACTCCACACAAGGTCTTAGGCCCAGCATCGACAGGAGAGGAAACCCGAGAAGCCCCGAGACGCCCCAAATAACTCGCATGGGGACTGGCCTTTCCTGAGGCCACCAGAGCGGGTCCCTGAGGTCCCCGTCGTAAGTCGAGAGCCCCTCTGCAACTCAGGAAATC
>NW_017208153.1:0-4070 GCF_001704415.2 Capra hircus | reverse complement strand
GGAAAGGATTCCTGGCATTCCCGGCATCTGAACAGAGGCGTTCTCCACAGGAAAGGCGAGAGGAAATCCAGGTCGTGCCACCATTCCAGAGTTCCCCAGATGTCTCAGTCCATTCCAGGAAACCTGTTTTCCCTGCACTGCCTCGAATTTCAAGCCGAGGATCGATTCACACCACAGTGGCACGTGGAAAGCCTCGTGGGAAAGCCTCGGGGAAAGCCGAAAGCCACAGATCCCTTGATCCACGCGAAGGAAGCGCGACACTGCTGCTACAGTTCGAGAGGAAAGCCCATGTGCATGCCCCCACACGAGACGAGGACTGACTCCCCTGGGAGACTCCAGAGGTTCCCAAGCATCCATGTCAGCACTGGAGGGAATCCTCAGGTTGCAGCAACGACTCCACACAAGGTCTTAGGCCCCGGCATCGACGGGAGAGGAATCCCGAGAGGCCCCCGAGCAACTCGCATGGGGACTGACCGTTTCCTGAGGCCACCAGAGCGGGTCCCTGAGGTCCCCGTCGCAAGTCGAGAGCACCTTCGCAACCGAGAAAATCCAGGAGGTTGTCCCTCCAGGCGAGATGAGGCCCATTTCCAATGAGGCGTCTCGAAGCTAATCAAAACTAACCTCTGGAACTTCCAAAGGGTCCGTCACACCCTTGCTGCAACTCAAGAATTTCCCCGACATACTCGTCTCCACTCGAGAGGAAGAACGACAGTCCCGCCCACATCCAGAGGAGCCCCGTTTCTGCCTCCTAGCTCGAGAGGAGGGATCCTTTCCCTGCGTGGTCGGTCAAGTATTCCCGGCGTTCCGGTCGCATCTCAAGAGGAGCGCTCTCAACAGGAAAGGCGAGAGGAACTCCAGGGTCGTGCCACCATTCCCAGAGTCCCCCAGATGTCTCAGTCCTCTGCATGGAAACCTGTTTTCCCTGCACTGCCTCCACTTTCAAGCCGAGGATCGACTCACACCACGGTGGCACGTGGGACAGCCTTGTGGGAAAGCCTCGTGGGAAAGCCTCGAGGCAAAGCCACAGATCCCTTGATCCACGCGAAGGGAAGCGCGACACTGCTGCTACAGCTCGGGAGGAATGCACACGTGCATGCCCCCACTCGGGACGAGGACTGACTCCCCTGGGGATTCTCCAGAATACACCAAGATCCATGTCAGTACTGGGAGAGGAATCCTCAAGTTCCGGCACCCACTCCACACAAGATCTTAAGCCCCGGCATCGACGGGAGAAGAATCCCGAGAGGCCCCAAGCAACTCGCATGGGGACTGGCCTTTCCTGAGGCCACCAGAGCGCGTCCCGGATGTCCCGTCGTAAGTCGAGAGCACCTGCCGCAACTCCAGAAAATCCAGGAGGTTCTCCCTCCAGGCGAGATGAGCCCATTTCCGCTCAGGCGTCTCGAGGCTAATGAACCTAACCTCTGGAACTTCCAAAGGGTCCTTCACACACTTGCTGCAACTCATGAAGTTCCCCGACATACCGGTCTCCACTCGAGAGGAAGCACGAGAGTCCGCCCACATCCAGAGGAGCCCTGTTTCCGCTCCTAGCTCGAGAGGAGGGTTCCTTTCCCTGCGTGGTGGGGAAAGAACTCACGGCGTTTCCCGTCGCATCTCAAGAGGAGGCGCTCTCCACAGGAAAGGCGAGAGGAACTCCAGGGTCGTGCCACCATTCCCAGAGTCCCCAGATGTCTCAGTACATTCCAGGGAAACCTGTTTCCCTGCACTGCCTCGACTTTCAAGCCGAGGATCGACTCACACCACGGTGGAACGTGGGACAGCCCTTGGGAAAGCCTCGTGGGAAAGCCTCGTGGGAAAGCCTCGAAGGAAAGCCACTGATCCCTTGATCCACTTGAGGAGAAGCGTGACACTGCTCCTACAGCTCGGTAGGAAAGCACACGTGCATGCCCCCACTCGAGACGAGGACTGACTCCCTTGGGGAGACTCCAGAAGTACCGAAGATCCATGTCAGCACTGGACAGAAATCCTCAGGTTCCGGCACAGACTCCACACAAGGGCTTAGGCCCCGGCATCGACGTGAGAGAAATCCCGAGAGGCCCCGAAGCAACTCGCATGGGGACTGGCCTTTCCAGAGGCCACCAGAGCGGATACCTGAGGTACCCATCCAAAGTCGAAAGAACCTGCCGCAACTCGAGAAAATCTAGGATGTTCTCCCCTCCAGGCTAGATGAGTCCCATTTCGGCTGAGGCGTCTGGAGGCTAATCACACCTAACCCTGGAACTTTCAAAGGGTCCTTCACACCCTTGCTGCAACTCAAGAAGTTCCCCACATACCGTCTCCACTCCAGAGGAAGCACGAGAGTCCCGCCCACATCCAGAGGAGCACCGTTTCCGCCTCCTAGCTTGAGAGGAGGGATCCTTTCCCTGCGTGATCGGAAAAAGTTCCCGGCGTTCCCGTCGCATCCAAGAGGAGCTCCCACAGGCTGTCCCACGGCCACGTGGTGTGAGCGAATTCCGGCTGCAAGCCGAGCATTCAGGGAAAGGTTCCCTGAATGCACGAGACATCTGCGGGACTCGTGTCACGACCCTGGAATTCCTCTCGCCTTCCTGTGGAGAGCCTCCTCTTGGATGCGACGGGAAACGCCGGGAAATTTTTCCGATCACGCAGGGAAAGGATCCTCCTCTCAGCTAGGAGGCGGAAACGGTCTCCTCTGGATGTGGGCGGGACTCTCGTGCTTCCTCTGGAGTGGAGACGGTATGTGGGGAACTTCTTGAGTTGCAGCAAGGGTGTGAAGGACCCTTTGGAAGTTCCAGAGGTTAGGTGTATTAGCCTCCAGACGCCTCAGCCGAAATGGGACTCATCTAGCCTGGAGGGAGAACATCTAGATTTTCTCGAGTTGCGGCAGGTTCTTTCGACTTTGGATGGGTACCTCAGGTATCCGCTCTGGTGGCCTCTGGAAAGGCCAGTCCCCATGCGAGTTGCTTCGGGCCTCTCGGATTTCTCTCACGTCGATGCCGGGGTCTAAGCCCTTGTGTGGAGTCTGTGCCGGAACCTGAGGATTTCTGTCCAGTGCTGACATGGATCTTCGGTACTTCTGGAGTCTCCCCAAGGAGTCAGTCTCGTCTCGAGTGGGGCATGCACGTGTGCTTTCCTACCGAGTGTAGGAGCAGTGTCACGCTTCTCCTCAAGTGATCAAGGATCAGTGGCTTTCCTTCGAGGCTTTCCCACGAGGCTTTCCCACGAGGCTTTCCCAAGGGCTGTCCCACGTTCCACCGTGGTGTGAGTCGATCTCGGCTTGAAAGTCGAGCAGTGCAGGGAAAACAGGTTTCCCTGGAATGTACTGAGACATCTGGGGACTCTGGGAATGGTGGCACGACCCTGAGTCCTCTCGCTTTCCTGTGGAGAGCGCCTCCTCTTGAGATGCGACGGGAACGCCGTGAGTTCTTTCCCCACCACGCAGGGAAAGGAACCCTCTCTCGAGCTAGGAGGCGGAAACAGGGCTCCTCTGGATGTGGGCGGGACTCTCGTGCTTCCTCTCGAGTGGAGACGGTATGTCGGGAACTTCATGAGTTGCAGCAAGTGTGTGAAGGACCTTTGGAAGTTCCAGAGGTTAGGTTCATTAGCTCGAGACGCCTGAGCGGAAATGGGCCTCATCTCGCCTGGAGGGGAGAACTCCTGGATTTTCTGGAGTTGCGGCAGGTGCTCTCGACTTACGACGGGGACATCCGGGACGCGCTCTGGTGCCTCAGGAAGGCCAGTCCCCATGCGAGCTGCTCGGGCCTCTCGGGATTCCTCTCCCGTCGATGCCGGGCCCAAGACCTTGTGTGGCGTCAGTGCCGGAACCTGAGGATTCCTCTCCAGTGCGACATGGATCTTGGGTACTTCTGGAGTCTCCACAGTGGAGTCAGTCTCCTCTCGAGTGGGGCATGCACGTGTGCTTTCCTCCGAGCTGTAACAGCAGTTTCACGCTTCCATAGACGTGGATCATGAGATCTGTGGCTTTCGCTTCAGGCTTTCCCACGAGGCTTTTCCCACAAGCTGTGGGCTTCCCACGTACCAGCGTTGCGGTGTGAGTCGATCCTCGGCTTGAAAAAAATCCCTGATCTCTCTCT
>NW_017208152.1:0-4071 GCF_001704415.2 Capra hircus | reverse complement strand
TGGAGATCGCCTCTCTTGAGATGCGACGGTAATGCAGGAATTCTTTCCCCACCACGCAGGGAAAGGATCCCTCCACTCAAGCCTAGGAGGGGGAAACGGGGCTCCTCTGGATGTGGGCGGGACTCTCGTGCTTCCTCTCGAGTGGAGACGGGTATTCGGGGAACTTCTTGAGTTGCAGCAAGGGTGTGAAGGACCCTTTGGAAGTTCCAGAGGTTAGATGTGATTAGCCTCCAGACGCCTCAGCAGAAAATGGGGCCTCATCTCGCCTGGAGGGGCGAACCTCCTGGATTTTCTCGAGTTGCGGCAGGTGCTCTCGTCTTACGACAGGGACGTCAGAACCCGCTCTGGTGGCCTCAGGAAAGGCCAGTCCCCATGCGAGTTGCTCGGGGGCCTCTCGGGATTCCTCTCCGTAGATGCTGGGGCCTAAGACCTTGTGTGAGACGGTGCCGGAACCTGAGTATTCCTCTCCAGTGCTGGAATGGATCTTGGGGTACTTCTGGAGTCTCCCCAGGGGAGTCAGTCCTCGTCTCGAGTGAGGCATGCACGTGCCCTTTCTTTTCGAGCTGTAGCTGCAGTGTCACGCTTCCCCTCGCGTGGATCAAGGGACCTGTGGCTTTCCCTCGAGGCTTTCCCACGAGGCTTTCCCACAGGACTATCCAACGTGCCACCGTGGTGTGAGTCGATCCTCGGCTTGAAAGTCGAGGCAGTGGAGGGAAAACAGATTTCCCTGGAATGGACTGAGACATCTGGGGGACTCTGGGAATGGTGGCACGACCCTGGAGTTCCTCTCGCCTTTCCTGTGGAGATCGCCTCTTCTTGAGATGCGACGGTAATGCAGGGAATTCTTTCCCCACCACGCAGGGAAAGGATCCCTCCACTCAAGCTAGGAGGGGGAAACGGGGCTCCTCTGGATGTGGGCGCGGACTCTCGTGCTTCCTCTCGAGTGGAGACGGGTATGTCGCGGGAACTTCTTGAGTTGCAGCAAGGGTGTGAAGGACCCTTTTGGAAGTTCCAGAGGTTAGATGTGATTAGCCTCCAGACGCCTCAGCAGAAATGGGCCTCATCTCGCCTGGAGGGGCGAACCTCCTGGATTTTCTCGAGTTGCGGCAGGTGCTCTCGTCTTACGACAGGGACGTCAGAACCCGCTCTGGTGGCCTCAGGAAAGGCCAGTCCCCATGCGAGTTGCTCGGGGGCCTCTCGGATTCCTCTCCGTAGATGCTGGGGCCTAAGACCTTGTGTGGAGACGGTGCCGGAACCTGAGTATTCCTCTCCAGTGCTGGAATGGATCTTGGGGTACTTCTGGAGTCTCCCCAGGGGAGTCAGTCCTCGTCTCGAGTGAGGCATGCACGTGCCCTTTCTTTCCGAGCTGTAGCTGCAGTGTCACGCTTCCCTCGCGTGGATCAAGGGACCTGTGGCTTTCCCTCGAGGCTTTCCCACGAGGCTTTCCCACAGGACTATCCAACGTGCCACCGTGGTGTGAGTCGATCCTCGGCTTGAAAGTCGAGGCAGTGGAGGGAAAACAGATGTCCCTGGAATGGACTGAGACATCTGGGGGACTCTGGGAATGGTGGCACGACCCTGGAGTTCTCTCGCCTTTCCTGTGGAGATCGCCTCTTCTTGAGATGCGACGGTAATGCAGGAATTCTTTCCCCACCACGCAGGGAAAGGATCCCTCCACTCAAGCTAGGAGGGGAAACGGGGCTCCTCTGGATGTGGGCGGACTCTCGTGCTTCCTCTCGAGTGCACACGGGTATGTGGGGAACTTCTTGAGTTGCAGCAAGGGTGTGAAGGACCCTTTCGAAGTTCCAGAGGTTAGATGTGATTAGCCTCGAGACGCTTCAACGGAAACGGGCCTCATCTCGCCTGGAGGGAGAACTTCCTGGATTTTCTCGAGTTGTGGCAGGTGCTCTCAAGTTACGACGGGGACCTCAGGGACCCTCTCTGGCGGCCTCAGGAAAGGCCGACCCATGCGAGTTGCTCAAGTGCCTCTCGGGATTCCTCTCCGTAGATGCCAGCGCCTAAGACCTTGCTTGGAGTCGGTGCTGGAACGTGAGGATTCCTCTCCAGTGCTGACATTGATCTTGGGCTACTTCTGGAGTCTCCCCAGGGGAGTCAGTCCTCGTCTCGAGTGGGGCATGCACGTGTGCATTCCTCCCAAGCTGTAGCAGCAGTGTCACGCTTCCCTTCGCGTAGATCAAGGGATCTGCCGCTTTCCCTCAAGGCTTTCCCACGAGGCTTTCCCACAGGGCTGTCCACGTGCCACCGTGGTGTGAGTCGATCCTCGGCTTGAAAGTCGAGGCAGTACAGGGAAAACAGGTTTCCCTGGAATGGACTGAGACATCTGGGGGACTCTGGAATGGTAGCATGACCCTGGAGTTACTCTCGCCTTTCCTGTGGAGAGCGCCTCCTCTTGAAATGCGACGGGAACGCCGGGAATTCTTTCCCGACCACGAAGCGAAAGGATCCCACCTCTCGAGCTAGGAGGTGGAAACCGGCTCCTCTGTATGTGGGCGGGACTCTCGTGCTTCCTCTCGAGTGAAGACGGTATGTTGGGGAACTTCTTGAGTTGCAGGAAGGGTGTGAAGGACCCTTTGGAAGTTCCAGAGCTTAGGTGTGATTAGCCTCGAGACGCTTCATCGGAAATGGGGCTCATCTCGCCTGGAGGCGAGAACCTCCTGAATTTTCTCAAGTTGCGGCAGGTGCTCTCGACTTACGAAGGGGACCTGAGGGACCCGCGCTGGTGGCCTCATGAAAGGCCAGTCCCATGGGAGTTGCTCGGGGGCCTCTCGGATTCCTCTCCCTCGATGCCGGGGCCTAAGATCTTGTGTGGAGTCGGTGCTGGAACTGAGGATTCCTCTCCAGTGCTGACATGGATCTTGGGTACTTCTGGAGTCTCCCAGGGGAGTCAGTCCTCGTCTCGAGTGGGGCATGCTCGTGCGCTCCCGAGCTGTAGCAGGAGTGTCACGCTTCCCTTCTTGTGGATCAAGGGTTCAGGGGTTTACCTCGAGGCTTTCCCATGAGGCTTTCCCACGAGGCTTTCCCACAGGGCTGTCTCACGTGCCACCGTTGTATGAGTCGATCCTCGGCTTGAAAGTCGAGGCAGTGCAGGGAAAACTGGTTTCCCTGGCTTGGACTGAGCATCTGGGGGACTCTGGAATGGTGGCACGACCCTGGAGTTTCTCTCGCCTTTCCTGTGGAGAGCGCCTCCTCTTGAGATGCGACGGAACGCCAGGAATACTTACCCGACCACGTATGGAAAGGATCCCTCCTCTGGAACTATGAGGCGGAAACGGGGCTCCTCTGGATGTGGGCGGGACTCTCGTGCTTCCTCTCGAGGGAAACGGGTATGTCGAGGAACTTCTTGAGTTGCAGCAAGGGTGTGAAAGACGCTTTGGAAGTTCCAGAGGTTAGGTGTGATTAGTCTCGAGACGCCTCAGCACAAATGGGCCTCATGTCGCCTGAAGGGGGAGAACCTCCTGAATTTTCTCGAGTTGCGGCAGTGTGTGTCTTAAGAGGGGTCTCAGCGACCCCCCTCGGTGGCCTCAGGAAAGGCCAGTCACCATGCGAGTTGCTCGGGGCCTCTCGGGATTCCTCTCCCGTCGATGCTGGGCCTTATACCTTGTGTGGAGTCCGGCTGCCGGAACCTGAGAAAACCTCTCCAGTGCTTACATGGACCTTGGGGTACTTCTGGAGTCTCCCAGGTGAGTCAGTCCTCGTTTCTAGTGGATGCATGCACGTGCAATTTCCTCCAGAGCTGTAGCATCAGTGTCACGCTTCCCTTCGCGTGGATCCAGGGAATCTGTGGCTTTCCGTGGAGGCTTTCTCACGAGGCTTTGCCACGAGGCTTTCCCACGACGTTTACCCACTGGGATGTCCCACGTGCCACCGTGTTGTGAGTCGTCCTTGGCTTGAAAGTCGAGGCAGTGCTGGGAAACTGGTTTCCCTGTTATGGACTGAGCATTTGGGGGACTCTGGAATGGTGGCACGACCCTGGAGTTCCTCTCGCCTTCCTGTGCAGAGTGCCTCCTCTTGAGATGCGACGGAACGCCGGAATTCTTTCCCGACCACGCA
>NW_017208151.1:0-4071 GCF_001704415.2 Capra hircus | reverse complement strand
TCCAGAGGGAAGGACGAGAGTCCCGCCCACATCCAGAGGAGCCCCGTTTCGCCCCCTAGCTCGAGGGGAGGATCCTTTCCCTGCGTGGTCGGAAAGAATTCCCGGCATTCCCGTCGCATCTCAAGTGAAGTGGATGCGCTCTCCACTGGAAAGGCGAGAGGAACTCCAGGGTCGTGCCACCATTCCCAGAGTCCCCCAGATGTCTCAGTCCATTCCAGGGAAACGTTTTTTCCCTGCACTGCCTCGACTTTCAAGCCGAGGATCGACTCACACCACGGTGGGACGTGGGACATCCATGTGGAAAAGCCTCGTGGGAAAGCCTCGAGGGAAAGCCACAGATCCCTTGATCCACGCGAAGGGAAGCGCGACACTGCTGCTACAGCTCCGGAGGAAAGCACACGTGCATGCCCCGAATCGAGACGAGGACTGACTCCCCTGGGAGACTCCAGAAGTACCCCAAGATCCATGGCAGCAATTGAGAGGAATCCTCAGGTTCCGACACCGACTCCACACAAGATCTTAGGCCCGGCATTGAAGGAGGAATCCCGAGAGGCCTACGAGCAATTCGCATGGGGACTGGCCTTCCTGAGTCCACCAGAGCGGGTCCTTGAGGTCCCCGTCGTAAGTCGAGAGCACCTGCCGCAACTCGAGAAACTCCAGGAGGTTCTCCCCTCCAGGCGAGATGAGGCCCTTTTCCCCTGATGCGTCTCGAGTCTAATCACACCTAACCTCTGGAACTTCCAAAGGGTCCTTCACACCCTTGCTGCAACTCAAGAGGTTCCCTGATATACCCGTCTCCACTAGAGAAGAAGCAGGAGAGTCCCACCCACATCCAGAGGAGCCACTTTTCCGCCTCCTAGCTCGAGAGGAGGGATCCTTTCCCTGTGTGGTTGGGAAAGAATTCCCGGCGTTCCCGTCGCATCTCAAGAGGAGGCGCTCTCCACAGTAAAGGCGAGAGGAACTACAGGGTCGTGCACCATTCCCAGAGTCCCCCAGATGTCTTAGTCCATTCCAGGGAAACCTGTTTTCCCTGCACTGCCTTGACTTTCAAGCCGAGGATCGACTCACACCACGTTGGCACGTGGGACAGCCCTGTGTGACAGCCTCGTGGGAAATGCTCGTGGGAAAGCCTCGAGGGAAAGCCCCTGATCCCTTGATCCACGCGAAGTAAAGTGTGACACTGCTGCTACAGCTCGGGAGGAAAGCGCACATGCATGCCCCCACTAGAGACGAGCACTGACTCCCCTGGGGAGACTCCAGAAGTACCCCAAGATCCATGTCAGCACTGGAGAGGAATGCTCAGGTTCCGGCACCGACTCCACACAAGATCTTATGCCCCTGCATCGAGGGGAGAGGAATCCTGATAGGCCCCCGAACAACTCTCATGGGGACTGGCCTTTCCTGAGTCCACCAGAGCGGGTCCCTGAGGTCCCCGACGTAAGTCGAGAGCACCTGCCGCAACTCGAGGAAATCCAGGAGGTTCTCCCCACCAGGCGAGATGAGGCCCATTTCCGCTCAGGCGTCTTGAGTCTAATCACACCTAACATCTGGAACTTCCAAAGGGTCCTTCACACCCTTCCTGCAACTCCAAGAAGTTCCCTGACATACCCGTCTCCACTCGAGAGGAAGCACGAGAGTTCTGCCCACATCCAAGAGGAGCCCCGTTTCCTACTCTTGCTCCGAGAGAAATGATCCTGTCCCTGCGTGGTCGGGAAAGAATTCCCGGCGTTCCCTTCCGCATCTCAAGAGGAGGCGCTCTCCACAGGAAAGGCAAGAGGAACTCCAGGGTCGTGCCACCATTCCCAGAGTCCCCCAGATGTCTCAGTCCATTCCAGGGAAACCTGTTTTCCCTGCACTGCCTCGACTTTCAAGCCGAGGATCGACTCACACGACGGTGGCGCGTGGGATAGTCCTGTGGGAAAGCCTCGTGGGAACGCCTCGTGGGAAAGCCTCGAGGGAAAGCCACAGATCCCTTGATCCACGCGAAGGGAAGCGCGACACTGCTGCTACAGCTCGGGAGGAAAGCGCACGTGCATCCCCCCTCGAGACGAGGACTGACTCTCCTGGGGAGACTCCAGAAGTACCCCAAGATCCATGTCAGCACTGGAGAGGAATCCTCAGGTTCGACACCGACTCCACACAAGATCTTAGCCCCGGCATCGACGGGAGAGGAATGCCGTGAGGCCCCCGAGCAACTCGCTTGGGGATTGTCCTTTCCTGAGGCCAACAGAGCGGGTCCCTGAGGTCCCCGTCATAAGTCGAGAGCACCTGCCGCAACTCGAGAAAATCCAGGAGGTTCTCCCCTCCAAGGCGAGATGAGGCCGATTTCCACTGCGTCGTCTCGAGGCTAATCACATCTATCATCTGGAACTTCCAAAGGGTCCTTCACACCCTTGCTGCAACTCAAGAAGTTCCCTGACATACCCGTCTCCACTCGAGAGGAAGCACGAGAGTTCCGCCAACATCCAGAGGAGCCCTGTTTCCGCCTCCTAGTTCGAGAGCTGGAATCCTTTCCCTGCGTGGTGGGGAAGCATTCCCGGCGTTCCCGTCCCATCTCAAGAGGAGGCCCTCTCCACAGGAAAGGCGAGAGGAACTCCAGGGTCGTGCCACCATTCCCAGAGTCCCCCAGATTTGTTCAGTCCATTCCAGGGAAACCAGTTTTCCCTGCACTGCCTCCACTTTCAAGCCGAGGATCGACTCACAACACGGTGGAACGTGGGACAGACCTGTGGGAAAGCCTCGTGGGAAAGACTCGTGAAAAGCCTCGAGGGAAAGCCACAGATCCCTTGATCCACGCGAAGGGAAGCGCGACACTGCTGCTACAGATCGGGAGGAAAGCGCACGGTGCATCCCCCCTCGAGACGAGGACTGACTCTCCTGGGGAGACTCCAGAAGTACCCCAAGATCCATGTCAGCACTGGAGAGGAATCCTCAGGTTCGACACCAACTCCACACAAGATCTTAGGCGCCGGCATCGACGGGAGAGGAATCCCGAGAGGCCCCCGAGCATCTCGCATGTGGACTGGCCTTTCCTGAGGCCACCAGAGCGGGTCCCTGAGGTCCCCGTCGTAACTCGAGAGCACCTGCCTCAACTCGAGTAAATCCAAGAGGTTCTTCCCTCCAGGCGAGATGAGGCCCATTCGTGCTCAGGCGTCTCGAGGCTAATCAGACCTAACCTCTGGAACTTCCAAAGGGTCCTTCACACCCCTTGCTCTATCTCAAGAAGTTCCCCGACATACCCGTCTCCACTCGAGAGGAAGTACGAGAGTCCCGACCACATCCAGAGGGGCCACGTTTCCGCCTCCTAGCTCGAGAGGAGGCATCCTTTCGCTGCGTGGTCGGGAAAGAATTCCCGGCGTTCCCGTCGCATCTCAAGAGGTGGCGCTTTCCACAGGAAAGGCGAGAGGAACTCCAGTGTCGTGCCACCATTCGCAGAGTCCCCCAGATATCTCAGTCCATTCCAGGGAAAAACTGTTTTCCCTGCACTGCCTCGACTTTCTAGCCTAGGATCGACTCACAACACAGGTGGCACGTGGGACAGCCCTTTGGGAAAGCCTCATGGGAAAGCCTCCTGGGAAAGCCTCGAGGGAAAGCAACAGATCCCTTGATCCAAGCGAAGGATAGCGAGACACTGCTGCTACATCTTGGGAGGAAATCTCACGTGGCAAGCCGCCACTGCAGATGAGGACTGACGCACCTGGGGAGACTCCAGAAGTACCCCAAGATCCATGTCAGTACTGGAGAGGAATGCTCCGGTTCCGGCACCGACTCCACACAAGATCTTAGGCCCCGGCATCGACGGGGGAGGAATCCTCAGAGGCCCCCGAGCAACTCGCTCGGTTATTGGAATTACCTGAGGGCCACCAGAGCGGGTCCTGAGGTCCCCGTCATAAGTCGAGAGCACCTGCCACAACTCGAGAAAATCCAGGAGTTCTTCCCTCCAGGCGAAATGAGGCCCATTTCTGCTGAGTCTCCAGCTAATCACATCAAAAATCTGGAACGTCCAAAGTGTCCTTCAAACCCTTACTGCAACTCAAGAAGTTCCCCACATACCCGTCTCCACTCGAGAAG
>NW_017208150.1:0-4072 GCF_001704415.2 Capra hircus | reverse complement strand
AGGGTCCCGCCCATATCCAGAGGGCCCGTTTCCGCTCCTAGCTCGAGAGAGGAATCCTTTCCCTGCGTGGTCGGGAAAGAATTCCGCATTCCCGTCTCATCTCAAGAGGAGGCGCTCTCCACAGGAAAGGCGAGAGGAACTCCAGTCGTGCCCCATTCCCAGAGTCCCCCAGATGTCTCAGTCCATTCCAGGGAAACCTGTTTTCCCTGCACTGCCTCGACTTTCAAGCCGAGGATGGACTCACACCACCATGGCACGGTGGACAGCCTGTGGAAGCCGTGGAAAGCCTCGTGGGAAAGCCTCGAGGGAAAGCCACAGATCCCTTGATCCACGCGAATGGAAGATGACACTAATGCTACAGCTCGAGAGGCACGTGCACGTGCATGTCCCCACTCGAGACGAGGACTGACTCCCCTGGGGAGACTCCAGAAGTACACCCAAGATCCATGTCAGCACTGGAGAGGAATCCTAAGGTTCGGCACTGACTCCACACAAGGTCTTAGGCCCGGCATCGACGGGAGAGGAATCCCGAGAGGCCCCCGAGCAACTCGCATGGGGAATGGCCTTTCCTGAGGCCACCAAAGCGGGTCCCTGAGGTCCCCGTCGTAAGTCGAGAGCACCTGCCGCAACTCGAGAAAATCCAAGAGGTTCTCCCTCCAGGTGAGATGAGGCCCATTTCCGCAGAGGCGTCTCGAGGCTAATCACACCTAACCTCTGGAACTTCCAACGGGTCCTTCACACCCTTGCTGCAAATCAAGAAGTTCCCCGACATACCCGTCTCCACTCGAGACGAAGCACGTGAGTCCCGCCTACATCCAGAGGAGCCCCGTTTCCGCCTCCTATCTCGAGAGGAGGGATCCTTTCCATGCGTGGTCGGGAAAGAATTCCCGGCGTTCCCGTCGCATCTCAAGAGCAGGCGATCTCCACAGGAAAGGCGAGACGAACTCCAGGGTCGTGCCACCATTCCCAGAGTCCCCCAGATGCCTCAGTCCATTCCAGGGAAACCAGTTTTCCCTGCACTGCCTCGACTTTCAAGCCGAGGATCGACTCACAACACGGTGGCACGTGGGACAGCCCTGTGGGAAAGCCTCAGGGGGAAAGCGTTTTGGGAAAGCCTCGAGGGAATGCCCCAGATCCCTTGTTCCATGCGAAGGGAAGCGTTGACATTGCTGCTACAGCTCGGGAGGAAAGGGCAGTGCATGCCCCAACTCTAGACGAGGATTGGACTTCCCTGGGGAGATTCCAGAAGTACCCAAAGATCCATGTCAGCACTGGAGAGGAATCCTCAGGTCCTGGCACCGACTCCACACAAGGTCTTAGGCCCCGGCATCGACGGTAGAGGAATCCCGAGAGGCCCCCGAGTAACTCGCAAGGAAATTTCCTTTACCGATGCCACCAGGGCGCGTCCCTGAGGTCCCCGTCGTAAGTCCAGTGCACCTGACACAACTCGAGAAAATCCAAGAGGTTCTAGCCCTCCAGGCGAGATGAGGCCCATTTCCGCTGAGGCGTCCTGAGGCTAATCACACCTGACCTATGGAAATTCCAAATGATCCTTCACACCTTTACTGGCAACTCAAGAAGTTCCCTGACATACCCGTCTCCACTCGAGAGGAAGCACGAGAGTCCCGACCACATCCAGAGGAGCCCCGTTTCCACCTCCTAGCTCGAGAGGAGGGATCCTTTCCCTGCGGTGCTCGAGAAAGAATTCCCCGGAGTTCCTGTCGGCAACTCAAGAGGAGGCGGCCTCTCCACAGGAAAGGCGAGAGGAACTCCGGGGTCATGCCAGCATTCCCAGAGTCCCCCAGATGTCTCAGTCCATTCCAGGGAACCTGTATTCCCTGCACTGCCTCGACTTTCAAGCCGAGGATCGACTCACACCACAGTGGCACGTGGGGCAGCCCTGTGGGAAAGCCTCGTGGGAAAGCCTGGAGGAAAGCCACAGATCCCTTGATCCACGCGAAGGGAAGCGTGACACTGCTGCTAAAACTCGGGAGGAAAGCGCACGTGCATGGCCCCACTCGAGACGAGGACTGACACCCCTGGGGTGACTCCAGAAGTACCCCAAGATCCATGTCAGCACTGGAGAGGAATCCTCAGGTTCCGGCACCGACTCCACACAAGGTCTTAGGCCCCTGCATCAACGGGAGAGGAATCCGAGAGGCCCCAGAGCAACTCGCATGGGGACTGGCCTTTCCTGAGGCCACCAGAGGCGGTCCCTGAGGTCCCCGTCGTAAGTCGAGAGCACCTGCCGCAACTCGAGAAAATCCAGGAGGTTCTCCCCTCCAGGCGAGCTGAGACCTATTTCCCGCTCAGGTATCTCGAGGCTAATCACATACTAAACTTCCAAAGGGTCCTTCACACCCTTGCTGCAACTCTAGAAGTTCCCCGACATACCCGTCTGCACTCGAGAGGAAGCACGAGAGTCCCGCCAACATCCAGAGGATCCCCGATTCCAGCTCCTAGCCCGAGAGGAGGATCCTTTCCCTGCGTGGTCGGGAAAGAATTCCCGGCGTTCCAGTAGCATCTCAAGAGAGGCGCTCTCCACCGGAAACGTGAGAGGAACTCCAGGGTCGTGCCACCATTCCCAGAGTCCCCTGGATGTCTCAGTCCATTCCAGGGAAACCTGTTTTCCCTGCACTGCCTCGACTTTCAAGCCGAGGATCGACTCACACCACGGTGGCACGTGGGACACCCCTGTGGGAAAGCCTCGAGTGATAGCCTCTTGGGAAAGCCTCGAGGGAAAGCCACAGATCCGTTGTTCCACGCGAAGGGAAGCGTGACTCTGCTGTTACAGCTCGGGAGGAAAGCGCACGTGCATGCCCCCACTTGAGTAGAGGACTGACTGCCCTGGGGAGACTCCAGAAGTACCCCAAGATCCATGTCAGCACTGGAGAGGAATATTCAGGTTCCGGCACCGACTCCACACAAGATCTTAGGCCCCGGCATCGACAGGAGAGGAATCCGAGAGGCCCCCGTGCAACTCGCATGGGGACTGGCCTTTCCTGAGGCCACCAGAGCGGGTCCCTGAGGACCCCATCGTAAGTCGAGAGCACCTGCCGCAACTCGAGAAAATCCAGGATGTTCTCCCCTCCAGCCGACATGAGGCCCATTTCCGCTGAGGCAACAAGAGGGTAATCACACTTAAACTCTGGAACTTCCAAAGGGTCCTTCACACCCTTGCTGCAACTCAAGAAGTTCCCTGACATACCCGTCTCCACTCAAGAGGAACCCGAGGTCCCGCCCATATCCAGAGTGGCTCCGTTTCCGCCTGCTAGCTCGAGAGGAGGCATCCTTTCCCTGCGTGGTCGGGAAAGAATTCCTAGCGTTCCGTCTCATCTCAAGAGTAGGCGCTCTCCACAGGAAAGGCGAGAGGAACTCCAGTATCAGCCCCATTCCCAGAGTCCCCCAGATGTCTCAGTCCATTCCAGGAAACCTGTTTTCCCTGCACTGCCTCGACTTTCAAGCCGAGGATGGACTCACACCACGATGGCACGTTGGACAGCCCTGTGGAAAAGCCTCGTGGGAAAGCCTCGTGGGAAAGCCTCGAGGGAAAGCCACAGATCCCTTGATCCACGCGTAGGGAAGAGTGACACTGCTGCTACAGCTCGGAGGAAAGCGTGCACGTGCATGCCCCAACTCGAGACGAGGACTGACTCCATGGGGAGACTCCAGAAGTACCCCAAGATCCATGTCAGCACTGGAGAGGAATCCTCAGGTTCAGGCACTGACTCCACACAAGGTCTTAGGCCCCGGGCATCGACGGGAGAGGAATCCCGAAGCCCCCGAGCAACTCGCATGGGGAATGGCCTTTCCTGAGGCCACCAAAGCGGGTCCGCTGAGGTCCCGTCGTAAGTCGAGAGCACCTGCCGCACTCGAGAAAATCCAGAGGTTCTCCCCTCCAGGTGAGATGAGGCCCATTTCCGCTGAGGCGTCTCGAGGCTAATCACACCTAACTCTGGAACTTCCAAAGGTCCTTCACACCCTTGCTGCAACTCAAGAAGTTCCCCGACATACCCGTCTCCACTCAAGAAGGAACGAGGGTCCCGCCCATATCCAGAGTGGCCCCGTTTCC